>NC_057758.1:1190205-1193438 GCF_004010195.1 Chiloscyllium plagiosum
TCCACATCCTTTTGGTAATGTGACGAGCAGAACTGTACGCAGTAGTCCAAATGTGGTCGAATCAAAGTCTAAAACAACTGTAATATGACCTGTCAACACTTGTGCTTAATACTCCGACCAATAAAGGAAAGCATTCCGTATGCCCTCTTTACCACGCTACTGAGCCGCGCTGCCACCTTGGGAGAATAATGGACCAGAACACCCAGATCTCCCTTAACATTAATTTTCCTGAGGACTTTTCATTTTACAGTATAGGTAGCTCTTGAATTGGATTTTGCAAAGTGCATCAGCTCATCAGCTCACATTTGTCCAGATTGAATTCCACCTGCCATTTCTCTGCCAAACTCTCCAGTTCAACTGCATTCTGATCTATTCTCTGGAAATCTCCTTCACTATCTGCTACTTCGCCAATCTTATTGTAATCTGCAAACTTGCAAATTCGATAACCTCCACCTTCCTCCAAATCTTTCATGTATACCACAAACAGCAGTGGCCCCAGCACGGATCGCAGTGGAAAATCAATAGTCACAGGTCTCCATTTTGAGAATATCCCTTCCACGACTACTCTGTGTCTCCTGTTACCCAGCCATTCTCTGTCCATTTAGCTAGAACAGCCTGGATCCAGTGCGATTTCACATTATCCTTCAGCCTACTACGGGAAAATTTATCAAATGCATCACTGAAGTCCGTGTGTATGACAACTACGTCTCTTCCCTCAATCAACTTTGTCACCTCCTCAAATAATTGTAAGAAATGAGATTCTCCACAAAACCATGTTTCCTATCACTGAGTATCCCATTTTCTTCCAGATGGGAAGCTATCATTTCCCTCAATAACTTCTCTAGCAGCTTCTCTAACACTGACGTCAGGCTCAAAGGTCGGCAATTGTCTGCATTATCCCTGTTATCCTTCTTAAACAAGGCCACAACATTAGCAATGGTTCAGTCCTCTGGGACCTCACCCGGTTTCAAGGATACTGCAAAGATATATGTTAAAGCCCATTCCAGTTCCTTTCTCGCTTCCCTCAGTAACTTGGGGCAGATCCCGTCCGGACATGGGATTCGTCCAGCTTTATGCCCTTTAGAATACCCAACGATTCCTTCCTCCTTATATCGCCAAATCCTACAGTAATCAAAGATCTATCTCTAAACTCAACATCCACCATGTCTCTCTCCTCGGTGAATTTATTTAGAATCTCACCCATTTTCTCTGAATCCGCGCATACATTTCCTCCTTTCTCCTTGAATGGGCCACCCCATTATATAGTTGCTCTCTTGCTCAGAAAATATGAATACAATGCTTTCGGATTTTCCTTCACCCTGTTTTCTAAGGATATATCATGATCCATTTTCCCACTCTTAATTCCACGTTTCTAATTCGTCCTACATTCCCGATATTCTTTCAAATCTTTATTATCTTTAGTGGCCTAGACTTTACATACACATCTTTTTTTCCTCTTAGACAGTTTCCCAATTCCACCTGTCATCTATGGTTCCCGAATTTTGTTATTTTTATTCCTCATTTTCACAGGAACATATCTCTCCTGAACATTAATGTTTAACGAGTTAAGTTGTTTAATGTGCACTTTTAGAGTTAGAGAATACATTGATTTTTTTCTTGAAATACTGATAGTTGGGAGTTCTCTGCCACTCATACTCTAACAGATCATGAGGCAAGGTGACCTTTTCTGAGTGTTTGTTTTAATGATCAGAAAGGTTTCACCGACGCGTCATAACATCTCTTATAGTTGAGCCTAATACACAGTATGTCCAGTTTTACTTGATGGGAATCTACCTTCCAACTCTGTTCATTTTCACCCTCTTGAGCTTATGCCGAACCTCTCCTCCCTTTGTCCAAATTGAATCCTATGATAAAGTGTTTCCCATTGACCCGCAATTATCTGCTGCCTCTGCAGGGACCCAATTAGTTCTGTCTATGAATGGGACATCCCCCATCCCCCTCTTCTTCTCTCTCTCCCTCCCTACCTCACTTACCTCCCCATAAAAACAGTTGCAGCATTTGCCATCATCAATATTGTTATCTTTCCTGAATACTTTTCGAACACGTATATATCACACCCTGTTCTTCCCTCCCACATTGCACCCACATTGGTGCACCCACATCATTACCTTCATTTGGGGTGGGGTGGGGTGGATAATAAAGCCTGCTTCTATTTCTCGTCAATCCTATTTATCGCCTACTTTCTGATCACATGCAGGTGCAAAATGTTTAATTTTTATGTCAGCCCCTTTTCGTACACTTGACTCTGAACTGACTAATACACCACAGATGCCGGTGCATCGACATCCGCCCTTAGAAATAATTGGTGCACATTGGTGGTTTTTGTTTCGTCCGGGGTCCCATGCTCCTGACTAGGTTGTTCAAAACTTGTTCTGTGTTGGAACCCGTCAGCCGCCCAGCAATCTGTTCCTACCTCTTTCGAGTTGGATCCACTGGGGACTGTGCAGGTCAGTCTCCTCAGAGGTGCTACTGTCCTTTCACTCTGAAGCTCTCCATTTTGCTGCACTCTTCTGGCATAGGTCACTTTTTGTCACACTTTAGTCCTTAGTATGTGAACCACAATACTCACATCGATCCTCTCTGTCACCTTCGGAAAGATCTGTAACAGCTTCATCATTATCAAACATTATGTAGACAGGCCAATAAGAGGTGAGGCCATACTGGATTTGGTTCTGTGTAACGAACCAGGCCAGGTGTTAGAATTGGAGGTAGGTGAGCACTTTGGGGAGAGTGAACACAATTCGGTGACTTTTACTCTAGTGATGGAGAGGGATAAGTGTGCACTGCAGGGCTAGACAGGTCAATAAGAGGTGAGGCCATACTGGATTTGGTTCTGTGTAACGAACCAGGCCAGGTGTTAGAATTGGAGGTAGGTGAGCACTTTGGGGAGAGTGAACACAATTCGGTGACTTTTACTCTAGTGATGGAGAGGGATAAGTGTGCACTGCAGGGCAAGAGTTATAGCTGGGGGCAGGGAAATTATGATGCGGTGAGGCACGACTTAGGATGCGTGGCTTGGAAAAGTAGGCTTCAAGGGAAGGGCGCAATTGATATGTGGAGCTTGTTCAAGGAGCAACTATTGAGTGTCCTTGATAAGTATGTACCCGTCAGGCAGGGAGGAAAGGGTCGTGTGAGGGAGCCGTGGTTTAATAAGGAATTGGAATCACTTGTTAAAGGGAAGAGGGCGGCCTATGTAAAGATGAAGCGTGAAG
>NC_057758.1:1194466-1204243 GCF_004010195.1 Chiloscyllium plagiosum
TGGAGTGCCGTCACTCGCGGTGTTCCGCAAGGATCTGTTTTGGGATCATTGCTGTTTGTCATTTTTATAAATGACCTGGAGGAGGGGTTAGAAGGTTGGGTGAGCAAGTTTGCGGATGATACGAAAGTTGGTGGAGTTGTTGACAGTGAGGAAGGATGTGTCAGGTTACAGCGGGATATAGATAAGTTGCAGAGCTGGGCAGAAAGGTGCCAAATGGAGTTCAATGTAGGTAAGTGTGATTCACTTTGGTAAGAGTAACAAAAAGATGGGGTACTGGGCTAAAGGTCGGATACTTGGATGAGCAGAGGGATCTTGGTGTCCATGTACACAGATCTCTGAAAGTTGCCACCCAGGTAAATAGTGCGGTGAAGAAGGCATATGGCGTACTAGCTTTTATTGGTAGAGGAATTGAGCCCTGAGGTCATGTTGCAGTTGTATAAGTCTGTGGTGCGGCCGCATCTGGAGTATTGTGTGCAGTTTTGGTCGCCATACTATAGGAAGGATGTGGAGGCACTGGAACGGGTGCAGAGGAGGTTTACCAGGATGTTGTTTGTTATGGTATGAAGATCGTATGAGGAAAAGCTGAGGCACTTGGGACTGTTTTCATTGGAGAAAAGAAGGTTTAGGGGTGACTTGGTAGAGATGTACAAGATGATTAGGGGTTTAGATAGGGTTGACCATGAGAACCTTTTTCGACGTATGGAGTCAGCTATTAAGAGGGAGCATAGCTTTAAATTAAGGGGTGGTAGGTTTAGGACAGATGTTAGGGGTAGATTCTTTACTCAGCGAGTCGTGAGTTCATGGAATGCCCTGCCAGTATCAGTGGTGGACTCTCCCTCTTTATTGGCTTTTAAACGGGCATTGCCTAGGCATATGGAGGATAGTGGGCTAATTTAGGTTAGGTGGGCTAGGTACGGCGCAACATCGAGGGCTGTATTTTTCTATGTTCTATGTTCTATTGGCAGACGGGTCTTAGTGCGGGGGCATCAGTTTATGGTGAGAAGCACGTGATTTAGAGAAGATCCGAGATTTTCTTTTCATGTTATGTGCTACATGAGACAGTCGCAGAGGCAGGTACTCTCATATTTCAGAAACATCTGCTAAGGTATAGTTGGCATTGGACCAAATAACAGGAAAAGGGAGTAGCGTAATTTGGTGTTTGTGGGTCAGTCTACATATGATGGACTGAACATCCTATTTCTATGCTGTGGTACACCCTAACTGCATGTTTTTTATAAAGCATGTTTGTATTACCATGTTGTAAGACCATGCCCCCTCCCCACACTATCTCTGACATTACGCTGAGTGACCTGTTTAAGAGATGCACTGTTTTCAAGAGCACCTCTGGCTGAAATGAAAATAAAGCTTCGAATTACAAAACGGGAAGGTCATGGACAGTGCCACTGCTGTGTGTGTATGTGTGTGTGTGCTTTCTTTTGTAATCCTTGTTTTTGGATGTGTCAACGGTGAAAGTGCATGTTCTTTCTTTTCCTGGCGCTCCGAGTAGAAGGCCTGTTGGTTGGACGGACAACTGAATCTGTTTGCTCGAAGACTGCAACTCCTGTCAGTCTGCAGGGATCCTCGTTGCGTCGTTGGAGAGATCTCCTCTCCCTTCATGAGGGCGACTTTCCAAAGTGTGATCTCATGGCCCCAGCTCTGCCAGGTGCTGGGATCAGAATTTCTGAGAGAGAGGGAGAGGAGTGCTCGTACTAAAATAAGGACACGCTTGAGTATTAGAACAGTGGAACGGAATCTGGGCACAGCATTCTAGAAATTCAGAAACATGAACTGGAAACTTTTTTAGAAAATTGATTAATAACATTAGAAGTCACCATTGGATGACAGTCTGCAGTTGATTGCAATATGTACTCCTGCTATTTCACCACGTCTACTGTCACTTCCTTGCTGCTGTTGGTGCTTTCCGACGTCTCTCTATCCAATGAATTTAGTCCATGCACCAGAGATGATGATTGTGTCAAATGAGGAGAGATCAAACAGTTCAGAATTTTACACTGACTGCATACTGCCTTTGAAGGGCTTGGCAGACTGGACGGTTGCACTATGATGCAGAGTAATACCAGCAGCTGGGGTTAGTTCCTGTATCACATGATGGTCCCACCTTCCCGACCCCTACCTTGACATTTAAATCCATCTACGACCGAGATGAGTTTTAAGCCCGCTATCACATCTCCTTTACTGGACCGTAAAGGATTTCTGTCTTACGTACTCCCCATTCTTCTGCCAAAACGTACGTATTTCCGAAAGGCTGCCGATTGTACAGTGCTGTCCTATGAACTCAACAATGTCGACGAGATAGAAAATTGAGTCTGCCATTGAACCTTGAATAAAAGGAGCTAGTTGTCTCCTGAGTTCAGAAGAAGGGTAATTGGACCAAAAATGTTGACGGTGGTTTGTCTTCATAGATGCTGCCAGACCTGTTGGGTTTCTTCAACAATGTTTGCTTTCATGACTGATTACCTCCTGACAGCCGAAAGAACAGAACCCATAAATCGAAATGACTCTGAATTTGGCAAAAAAAGAAAAAAAAGCAAGAAGTGCTGAAAAACTCAGCATGACTGACAGCATCTGTGAAAAGAAATCAGAGATAACGTCTTGGGTAAAGTGATCCTTCTACAGAACTACCTCTCCCACTGTTGAAGAAAAAATCCTTATTAACTGTTCTTATTGTCTACAATATTTACCAGGGACTTGAATCCTTATTATGCTTCGGCTTTATGCTCGATTCCATTTACTTCTTCAAAATTCTTGCATTCAACTGAAACTTCCGCTTGGAGTCTATTTCTCAGACATTTTGCAATTTCTACTTCCCTGGTACAATATGGTTGTAGAATTTATTGATCGTTTCTCGTTACTCCCTTGCGAAAATGTTGTTGAGCTTCCTTCTTCAATCACTGCAGTCCACATTTTGTAGGCAGACTTCCAATGCCTTAGGGAGGGGATTCCAGGATTTCTACCCAGTGACAGTGCACTGTGGCTCAGTGGTTCGCGTTGCTGCCTCACAGCGCCTGGGACCCAGGGTTCGATTCAAGATTCGTGCAAATGTCTGTGGAGTTTACACATTCTGACTGTGTCTGCGTGGGTTTGCTTCGGGTGCTCCAGTTGCCTCCCACAATTCAAGTGCAGATTAGGTGAATTGGCCATGCTAATTTTTTCATAATGTTCAGGGATATGTAGGTTAGATGCATTAGTCAGTGGTAAAGGCAGAGTAAAAGAGGAAACGCTCTATTTGGGATACTTTACAGAAAGTCGGTGTGGACTTGTTGGACCGAATGACCTGTTTCCACACGTACGGATTCGATGGTTCTCGTGAGTGGCGTCGAGGACATAAAAAGATCAAACATACTCTTATTTAATGGGGGAGCGTACTCGAAGGGCCAGATGGTCTACTCCAGCTCCTGGTTCTTATAAACTTACATCCAAATGTAACATTCCCGGACAATATCCAGGTTTGGTTTCAAAAATGTCTAGTTGTATTTTGTTATGTACCACGCCAGCTCGCAGAAAATAGTTAAGAAGGTAGCCTTGGCCCTCACTTTTTTCTTATTGTAAAGGCAGATGCAAAAGTGGATATTCCAGGTGTACTGCAGCTCGTTAAACCACTCGGTTTTAAACAAAACAAAATTTATTTGAAAACTCTAGTGTTGAAGCACGTACAGAGCAGAATTTTGAATAACTTAACTCTTGGAAAACGTAACCAATGGGAAACAGCAACTTAACTAACTGTTCCAATAAATACACCCATTGGCAAAAAGGAAACTGGAACGAAGATTCTTACAGTCAGGACGGAACAACATCCAACGATACTTCAGACAGCAAGTCCGTCCGGAATTACCTGCTGAAGTCACAAGCTTTTTCTGGACTTCAGCATTTTCTGACAGCCACAGCTGAACCAAACGGGAAAGCACCTGAACTGGGAAAACTGACCGTTCCCCTGCCATTGTTAAATCAAGATCTTTCCAAACTCCACGGCTCTGCTGCCTTTTTGAACTCTCTTAAAAGAAACCTCTCAAGGACAAAATGAACCCGTTAAAGGCATTGTCACACCTCCCCCCTTAAAAAATAAATATACATTGATAGCTTCACTTTAAACACATTGCCTCAGCCTGTTAGTACACCACAATACATATACATTGCATTGACGACAACCACGCAAACATTCGCAACCACATTATATTTCAGTCCGTTTACTCCTGCCACTGAATGCCTCAATTTTTCATCTGGGTCTCGACAATGGTTTCTCGCCCTGCCACATGTATAATGCTCAAATTAAATGTCCACAATAATGATCTTCATTTTAACAGTTCGGTATTTTTGTCCCTAAATTTCTCCAAAAATCCTGATGGGTTATAATCAATATATATGAATGTCTCAGCCACATTGTTGGCAATATAAACGTTGAAGTGTCATACCACATAAATATTTCTGTTGATTAATGCTCAATAACCTGGACAAATATCCAATAGGTCTTTCCAACATCTCGTCCTCTTCTTGTAAGATACAGCACCAATAGTCACATGACTCACATCGATAGACAACTTAAACTGATTTGCGTAATTATCATTGGCTAATACCGGAGCAGTAGTTAACACAGCTTTCAGGCTGTCAAACGCCTTCTGACAGACTGCCATCCACTGAAACGTCCTGCATTTCTTCAGTATTTCGGTGAGTGGAGAAGCCACATTACTAAAATTAAGTCAAAAACAATTCCAATATACCACATGCAAACCCAGAAATTGTACCACTGCTCTCTTCGTCAATGATATGGGAAACTTCCTAATAACCTTCCATAGAGCAATCTGTCCATGACGGATGACAAGGTCTAGGAACATGACGTGCATTTTAGTAAATTCACTTCACCAGGTTTACCACTAAGCCTGCCTCCCGACATCGATCAAATAATTCCAACAAATGCTGTAAATGTCCCTTCTATCTGTGAATACAAATCACTACGTCATCGATGTGTACCAGGCAAGTGATTTATGAGACATGACATTATTGCTTCGTATTTGAAAAGCAGCGGGCGTATTGTTCCCACCAGACAGGATGACTTTAAATTCATCCAGTTCTTTCGATGTTACTAAAGATGAATTTATCTTTGCTGTTTGGATAAGGATACCTGACAATATTCTCTAACTAAGTCCAACTACAAAATGTACATTGCATGCCCACCCCCATCCCATTTACTACATAGTTTTCCAAACGTGGAATCGGATATGAGTCTCAATTTGTAACTTCATTGACTTTGTGTCCACACATAATTGTTCAGTACCATCTGGTTTTGGCACCATTAGCACAACGAACATAGAACATTACAGTGCAGGAAAAACCCTTTGGCTGTCGTGTTACGCCGACCTTTGGAATCAATCTGAAGCCTATCTGTCCCACACTACTGGATTTCATTCGTATGTTTGTCTATAGACTATTTAAATGCCCTTAAAGTTGGCGAATCTGCTAACGTTGCAAATAGCGTGTTCCACGAACTTTCCAACACTCTGAGTAAGACAACTACCTCTGACATCTGTTCTGTATCTATCACCCCACAAGTTAAAGCTATGTAGCCTCGTGCTAGCCATCACCATTCGACGAAATAAAGGTTCTCACTGTCTACCCTACCAAACACTCTCATTATCTTATATGTCTCAATGAAGTCACATCTCAACCTTCTTCTCTATAACCAAAACAGCCTCAAGTCCCTCAGCCTTTCCTTTTAAGACTTTCCTTCCAACCCGGCAAAATCTCCTCTTAACCCTTTGCAAAGCTTTCATATGCTTGCGATAATGTGGTGAACAAAGCTGTATGCAATACTCCAAGCACGGCTGCACCAGAGTTTTGTTCAGCGGCAGCAAGATTTCGTGGCTCCGAAACTCAATCCCTCAAACAACACAAGGGAACACACCTTATATCTTCTCAACAACTCTGGCAACTTTCAGAGATCTATGTACATGGACACGGTGGCCTCTCTACTCATCTAATCTACCAAAAATCTTACCATTACCATAAAGTACTCTTTATTCATGGTACACCTTCCAAAGTAAATCACCTCATACTTTCCGCATTAAACTTCATTTGCCACCTCTCAGCCCAGCTCTGCACCTTATCTAAGTCCCTCTGTAACCTGCTATACCCTTCAGCACGATCCTCAACTCCACCAATATTACTGTCCTCCACAAATCTACTAACACATCCTTCAACGCCCTCATCGCTGTCATTTATACAAATGACAAACATCAGTTGCCCCATTGCGGTATGGGTGAGCTGCAGTCACTACAACTCACTTTGATTCTGTAGTCATGTCGCATGCATTCAATATTATTTTGAGGAATATCCGAGTCATAACGTTCTGAACTTGGTTCTTCACTCTGTGCTGTATTACGTAAAACATTCAGCTTTTGCTTTCGTTCCCGACGAAAATACACTTTTAAGCATATTCACTTAACAATCGCTGTGAAATTTCTTTCTGTCTGGAGTCCTTACCAAATAGTTCACCTTGATGTCAGAGGTTCACTTATCACTGGAAACAACACCAACGCTTTAACTCCTTGAGCAAAATTGCGAGTTTTAGATTTCTTGTATGCTTGCTGTTTCACCATATACAGTGTTATTTTAAAATATTGTCCACAAAGTTCCACGATATATTTAACCATTCCAGATTTGTGGTCTCTGAATTCTGACTCACCAATTTCTCATTAATTAATTTCAGTCATCCTCTCACCTCATGCCCAGAAATTAATTTAAATAGACTGAATTTCATCGATTCATTTGGTGCACATCTAACGGCAAACAGGAAAATGGAATTTCTTTATCGCAATCATCTGGATTGTCTTGAGTATTAGCCGTTAACGTGGTCTTTAGCGTCTGATGCCACGCTTCTAGCGTTCCCTGCAATTGTGGACAGCACGCAATGGATTTGAATTGTTTTGTTAGATAGTTGTCTATAATATCCCTGAATAATTTTGAAGCAAAATGCGACCCTTGATCTGATTGTATCTATGTAAATATTCCATATCTCGTGAAAAAAAAATTGAGTAACGCTTCTGCTGTGAAATCATCTAATGGACTGGCCTTTGGAATTCTCGTGGGCACATTATTGTTAGCAGATACTGATTCGCATTTTTGTCTTGGGTAATCAATTAAGATCCTTGTCAAAGTTCCCTCAAATGCAAGAATAGATATTAAAGGCATTTATAAATGGTTTTATTATTGCCTACGGTTCTTCAATTATCTGACATGGGTGACAAGTCTGGCATAATTCAATTGCATTCTGAGTCAAACAGACCAGCAAAAATGAGTTTTGCATTTTAACTTCAGCTGGTCTTACCCCAAAATTGCTACCTACTATGAATTCATGCACAAGCCACAACACTTCATTTCTATACATCACATATTTAACTTGACGAAACGCTGCCCATTTCTCATCTGCCTCAGTATGTGATGTTTTCCATTTCCTGAACAAGACTTCAATTTTATGATAGTCATAGTCAGGTATACACTCAGATATTTGTTATGTGTATGTTTTTTGTTACAATTGCTTCTGTTGTAACTCAATTAATTTCTCTGAGGTGGAATAATTCACTTTGACCTCCACCTGTTTCTGTTTTGTTTCAAGCACTTGATCTAACATGATTTCTGATAATTATACTTCAACTTGCTTATTGGTATTCTTTCATTTCGCTCCCTGTTTCAGCTAATGACTTTGTGAACTTGTTATCAGACAGATGGGGGAAAGATCCCGGAGCATGCTTCCTTTAACGCCTCAGTTGCCTGATTTACCGCAGTTTTGACCACAGTAAGCAGCACATCAACGTGTCACTTAGTTATATCATTACCAAGGCTCACCTGTACTATTGGAGCCGTAAGGTTGTCCGGTACTCGTATGACCACTTTTCTACTTTTCACTGGACATTGTAACCTCACTCTATACAATGATGCACTTCTTGTCTCATCTTGAATTCCACGCATTAGCTGTTCTTCTGGCAATAGTCCTCATCTCTCAACATCAAAGAATGACATGATCTCTTGATTCTGTAATTATTTACCTGCTGTTCCTGGCTTAAACAAATCAAATATATCCGAGTTATACTTATCTTTGCAAGTTAAGATAGTGGGCAGCACGGTGGCACAGTGGTTGGCACTGCTGCTTCACAGTGCCAGAGACCCGGGTTCAGTTCCCAACTCAGGCGACTGACTGTGTGGAGTTTGCACGTTCTCCCCGTGTCTGCGTGGGTTTCCTCCGGGTGCTCCGGTTTCCTCCCACAGTCCAAAGATGTGCAAGGTCAGGTGAATTGGCCATACTAAAATGCCTGTAATGTTAGGTAAGGGGTAAATGTAGGGGTATGGGTGGGTTTCGCTTCTGCGGGTCGGTGTGGACTTGTTGGGCCGAAGGGCCTGTTTCCACACTGTAATCTAATCTAAATCTAAATCTAAAAGGTTCAAGAAGATGGGGCACTTACGTCTCAACCAACCTCCGACCAGTTTGGATATGCTGGTGCAGCTTTTTAACTTCTACTGTGCTTTCTATACCTCTTCCAATTATTAATTGAATTATCCTGTTTTCTGACATCAGTCTTCCGAGTCCTTTTCATAAATAACCAACACTGTGACTTTGTGGGACCCATTTTATTGCATCAGAACCTTTTCAATTCCTCTTAAACCATTCACTGGTTTCCTTTTTACTCTGTGGTAACCTATCTTTATTATGTTTCCACATGAGGATTTCTCTTTTCCTCAATTTCTATCTCTCACAGGTTGAAATCGATGGTGGAAACTGAACTTTGATATATGAACCAACTCGTAACGATTTGTCATTTCTGTTGCTAATCATGCCGTTTTGACTCTTTGTTTTTCCCCATGAGTTTTCATGAACTCGGGAAGGGAATTTTTAAGCTCGTCCATCCTTTTAAGCCGACTTTCCTGTTAAAGTGCCAATTTCTGTAGTTCAAACTCTCTCTCTTTATTCCTTTCTTCTCGCTCCTTGTCTCTTTCCACTCCTGGGGCCTTCCTCTCCTTTTATTATTGTCATCCCAAAGTGATGCTTCCCTTTTCTTTTTGTTCTGCGAGGTCGATTCATTCCTTTTTTTCTCTTTTCTTTGCTTTTAACAGTAATTTAAACGGTTCCATTTTATTTTCATGTTCAAACTGTCTCATCTGCAATTGAATTGAAATCTGATGATTTTTCCAGCAAATTTAAATGCCAAACCAGTTCTGCAACAATCGCTCCATTCCTCACAGATGAATGCAACGCCAACTTCCGCTTGTCTGCCAATTCTCACAAATCTGCTTTTCTCACCTTGTGTATAACCCACAAAGTCACTTATTCTAACCGCCAGAATCTTTCTAAATGAGCCATTACGACACAAGCACGGTTGAAACTAATGGATTTTAACAACCAGAACACAACATATCAACACCATCTTTGAGTTCAACAAACCAAAACCCAAATTGGAATTATAGAATCATTCCCAACAAGGGAACCAATCTGTTATGGTCCAGGCTAGAACCCCTCAAAATGTATCTCGACCCTAATCTTTTCTTAATTTGAAGGCAGATGTGGAGTGGATATTGTGGGTATGATGCAGCTGATCGAACCGCTCAGATTTAATCAAAAGAGAAATTATTTAAACACTACAGTTTAAAAGAAAAGTGAATTTAAAAGGACTTAACTATTGTAGAACTTTGCCGACCCGATACAGCAACTTGACTAAGGAAATGTTCTAACCCAGTAACATGCCATAAACATATCCCTTGGCAAAATGGTAA
>NC_057758.1:1205395-1206522 GCF_004010195.1 Chiloscyllium plagiosum
TGACTGTGTGGAGTTTGCACGTTCTCCCCGTGTCTGCGTGGGTTTCCTCCGGGTGCTCCGGTTTCCTCCCACAGTCCAAAGATGTGCAAGGTCAGGTGAATTGGCCATACTAAAATGCCTGTAATGTTAGGTAAGGGGTAAATGTAGGGGTATGGGTGGGTTTCGCTTCTGCGGGTCGGTGTGGACTTGTTGGGCCGAAGGGCCTGTTTCCACACTGTAATCTAATCTAAATCTAAATCTAAAAGGTTCAAGAAGATGGGGCACTTACGTCTCAACCAACCTCCGACCAGTTTGGATATGCTGGTGCAGCTTTTTAACTTCTACTGTGCTTTCTATACCTCTTCCAATTATTAATTGATTTATCCTGTTTTCTGACATCAGTCTTCCGAGTCCTTTTCATAAATAACCAACACTGTGACTTTGTGGGACCCATTTTATTGCATCAGAACCTTTTCAATTCCTCTTAAACCATTCACTGGTTTCCTTTTTACTCTGTGGTAACCTATCTTTATTATGTTTCCACATGAGGATTTCTCTTTTCCTCAATTTCTATCTCTCACAGGTTGAAATCGATGGTGGAAACTGAACTTTGATATATGAACCAACTCGTAACGATTTGTCATTTCCGTTGCTAATCATGCTGTTTTGACTCTTTGTTTTTCCCCATGAGTTTTCATGAACTCGGGAAGGGAATTTTTAAGCTCGTCCATCCTTTTAAGCCGACTTTCCTGTTAAAGTGCCAATTTCTGAAGTTCAAACACTCTCTCTTTGTTCCTTTCCTCTCGCTCCTTGTCTCTTTCCACTCCTGGAGCCTTCCTCTCCTTTTATTATTGTTATCCCAAAGTGATGCTTCATTTTCTTTTTGTTCTGCGAGGCCGATTCATTCCTTTTTTTCTCTTTTCTTTGCTTTTAACAGTAATTTAAACGGTTCCATTTTATTTTCATGTTCAAACTGTCTCATCTGCAATTGAATTGAAATCTGATGATTTTTCCAGCAAATTTAAATGCCAAACCAGTTCTGTAACAATCGCTCCATTCCTCACAGATGAATGCAACGCCAACTTCCACTTGTCTGCCAATTCTCACAAATCTGCTTTTCTCACCTTGTGTATAACCCACAAAGTCAC
>NC_057758.1:1207022-1209866 GCF_004010195.1 Chiloscyllium plagiosum
AACTACCGGACGCCTGGATGCCTCATCTTACACTTTGGGATCCTCCAACCATAGAGGATCAATGTGGATTTCACTAGTTTCCTCGTATCCTCTCTACACCCTCAACTGTATCTCAGATGCAACCTTCCAACTCGGCACAGCCTTCTTGAACTGCACTATCTGTTAATCTTCCACCCGACCTGTCCGTCCACTGCCCTCTCCGACATCTTCCACCCGACCTGTCCGTCCACTGCCCTCTCCGACTTATCACATTCACCCCCACCTTCATCGACTTAGTGCATTCCCAGCTACCTTCACCCAGCCACACCCACTCCCATTTACCTCTCCACCCCATCGGGTCAGAAGACTCCTCCTTCAAACACCGCAATTTCCCCCCAGTCGTGGTCAACGATGCTCTCCACCGCATCGTCTCCACTCCCCGCTCCTCCGCCCTTGAGCCCCGCCCCTCCTACCGCCACCAGGACAGAACGCCACTGGTCCTCCATTACCACCCCACCAACCTCCATATACAGCATATCATCCGCCGTCATTTCCTCCACCTCCAAACGGACCCCACCACCAGGGATATATTTCCCTCCCCTCCCCTATCAGCGTTCCGAAANNTGTTGGGAAAGGGTGTGTAAGGAAGGCACTATTACAATATTCACGGTAGACCTCTGTATGCAGGTGGACTGGGAATATCAGTCTGGGCCACCCGGACGAACCAACCCAATCACCCTGTAGCACAGCATTTCAACTCCCCCTCCCACTCCACCGAGGATATGCAGGTCATTGGTCTCATCCACCGCCAAACCACAACAACCCGATGGTCGGAGGAGGAGCGTCTTATCTTCCGACTGGGAGCCCTCCAACCGCAGGGGATGAACTTGGGCTTCACCAGTTTCTTCATCCCCCCTCCCCCCACCTTGTCTCAGGCGGATCCCTCCCGCCCGGCACCGCCTTCCTGCCCTGCAGTCTTCTTCTTGGCCTCTCCGCCTCCACCCTACTCCGACCTATCACCTTCACCTTGACCTCTTTCCACCTATCACATTTCCAACGCCCCTCCTCCAAGTCCCTCCTCCCTACCTTTTATCTTCTCCTGCTGAACACTCTCTGCCCTTCTTCGGGCACAGGCCTGTGCCCGAAACGTCGAATCTCCTGTTCCCTGGATGCTGCCTGACCTGCTGTGCTGTTCCAGCAATAAAGTTTCAACTTTGATCTCCAGCATCTGCAGACCTCACTTTCTCCTCGAAGAATTAACCATGCTAAATTGCCCGTAGTGTTAGGTAAGGGGTAAATGTATGGGTGGGTTGCGCTTCGGCAGGTTGGTGTGGACTTGTTGGGCCGAAGGGCCTGTTTCCACACTGTAATGTAATCTAATCTAGTCTAAAGCCTAGGAAGGTGATTTGGGTTTTGAAAAATTCACTTTTATCTAGCTCTATCACCAAGCATACCTTCCACAATCAATCAAACAATTCCAACAAATGGTGCAAACGATGCTTCTATGACTGACTAAAAATCACTAGGTCAACAATACACATCACACAGGTGGGTAATCGAGCAATAACCTTATTAGCTAGTCTCTGAAATGTGGCTAGAGCGGTTTTATGCCAAATGGTTTCTGCACTGATATGGTCCACAGTCCTTTGAACTGCTCTGTCAGATGTATTTGCCAACTTAGAATTGTAAGTTGCTTGCCCCACTTCTTCGACAGTCCGCCAACTGCAGAATTGGATATGTATCACTCTTTGCAACGGTGTGACATTGCAATAATTCACACATAACCGTTGGGTACCATCTCGCTCTGGCACAATGAACATGGTTGAGCTCCAGTCACAGTAACTCACTTCCGTTATGCCAAATCGAAGCATGCGGTCTACCTTCTTCTGAATATGTGCCAATTTTAGAATGTTATGCCTACAAAGATGTTGCTTAATCAGAACAGCATCTCCTATTATGCACAATTAGGTTGGTACTTCCCAGTTTATTTCCACATATCTCCCCATGTGAAAGTAATAACTCTTTTAAGTCGTTTGTGGTTGTGTGCACAACCATCTAATCTCATTCCCAGTGGTCACAATGCCAGTCTCACTCTTGGTCTCAGAGCTCACTGTCTCAGTCTCTTTTAGACCCAGTACACACTATGACACTCCCTGTCTCTCTACCAGACACAGACATCACTATCCAAGTCTCTGTTTCACTGAATTCACTGTAAACATACACGGTGAGTCCCACAGATTGCCGTCCCATTCTGTGTCAGTCACAGAGCTCAATGCGCCAATTTCTGTCAGTCCCAGACCTCCCTGTCCCAGTTTCACTCTCGGATCCAGGGCTCATTGTCTCGGTTTCTCTCTCAAACCAAGAGCTGACTGTCCACGTCTCTGGTAATCCAAGAACTCACTGCTCCAGTCTCGGCAAATCCCATCGTGCACTATGCCTGGCTGTGTCAGTCACAGAGCTCCTGTTCCAAGCTGTGTCAGTCACAGTGATCGCTTCTTAGCCCCGTGCTCACTATCTCAGTCTGTGTCAGCCCCAGAGCTCACTGTCCCAGTCTGTCAGACACAGACCTCCCTGTTCCAGTCTCACTCTTGTTCTGAAGGTGATTTCGACACCTCTCTGATAAATGAAATCAAAGCACCCAGACGTTAGAACCTTGCCTCTGTAATCAGACAAAGGAGTGTGACACGGTAATAGCCTACTTCTCACCACTCGTCTGTTTTGAATAATTTAACAGAATTACTAAAATCCGGACAATTTCCTGACAACTGATCAAAATTCCACTGGAAAGAATGTTATTCAGAATAAATACAAAGTCCCATTTATATAAACGGAAGTAATAAGAAAATAATAAATGAAAATATAATC
>NC_057758.1:1209924-1216678 GCF_004010195.1 Chiloscyllium plagiosum
AAAAGAACACTTCCTTAGACACGATCGATGATGCAACAAAGACTCATGATATGATTGATTTTAGGCTGAAACACCATGAATTGGCGTTGGATTTCTGTGTGTTTGTTTTAAATTATTCGGCCAAATTCAAAATTGCCGTCTAAACAAGCTTAAGGCATCCATTAACAAAACCAATTGTTCCATGTTTCCATTTTAGAACTAGGAGAAAGTGAGGACTGCAGATGCTGGAGATCAGAGCTGAAAAATGTGTTGCTGGAAAAGCGCAGCAGGTCAAGCAGCATCCAAGGAGCAGGAGAATCGACGTTTCGGGCATAATCCCTTTTTCAGGAAAATTTTCCTGAAGAAGGACTCATGCCCGAAACGTCGATTCTCCTGATCCCTGGATGTTGCCTGACCTGCTGCGCTTTTCCAGCAACACATTTTTCAGCTCCATTTTGGAACTGTGTACTTTCTCCACCTGATTCCTTTAAGTGATAAAAGGATTATATCTTAAAGGGGGCATACGTTGTTTTGCAATTCATGATTATTTTATAAAAGTATTTAGCACTTTCATCTCCAATGCTCACTGTTTAACTCTCACTCTCAGTCTCAAAGCTCACTGTGCCAGTCTGTGTCAATCCCAGTGCTCAGTGTTCTAGTCTGAGATATTCCTGAAATTTAGTGTAATTGTGTGTTGGGGGGTGGGGGCACAGAGCTCACGACCTCAGTCATAGTCGCAGATCTCACTTTTCAACTCCGTCAGTCCCTAAGTTCGCTGACCCAGTCTGTGGCAGTTCCAGAACTCAATGTCCCAGTCTTACTCTCAGTCCCAAGGCTCAGTGGCCCAGTCTGTGCCAGTCCCAGACAACACAGGCCCAGCATCTTTGAGTCGCAGAAATTGCAGTCCTGTTCTCACTCGCATTCCCAGAGCGCAATAATCCACCCTCTGTCCGCCCCACAACCCACTGTCAAATTCTTTCACTTACAGAGCTCTCTGTTCCAATATCTGTCAGTCCGAAGCTTCATTGTCACTGCCTCAATCAGCCACAGAGAGCACTATCCCAGTCTCTGTCAGTCCTAGAGCACAATGCCCAGGTGTCTGTGAGTCCCAGAGATCACTGTCTCATCCTAAATCACCCCGAGACCTCATTTTCCCAGTTTCTGTCAGCCCGTGTTCACTGTCCCAGGATGTGTCAGTCCCAGAGCGCAGTGCCCCAGTCTCATTCAGTTCCAGAGATCGCTCTGTCAGTCTCTTTCAGGCCCAGTGCTGACTGTTTCAGTCTCTTTCCGTCTTAGAGCTCATTGCGTCTGTCTCATTCTCCCTTCCTCTGCTAACTCTCCAGGTTTCTGGGAGCTCTCTCCTACATTCTTCCCCGCCGTCTGTCTCAGTCCCAGATCACACTGGCCCAGAAACGTTCAATTCCAGTGCTCACTGTCTCAGTTTCACTCTTAATCCCAGAAATCACTGTCCCAGATTCTCCCAGTCCCACAGCCTAATGTCACAGGCTTATTCAGTCCCAGAACTTGTTGTTCCTGTCTCTGCGAGGCCGACAACTCAATGTCCCAGTCTCACTCTCAGTCGCAATCTCACTTTCTGCCTCGAGTTCATTGTCTCAGTCTGTGCTCCAATCTGTCATTCTCACACCTCACTATCCCTGTCTCTGTTAGTTCGAGGACTCACTGTCCCAGTCTCACGCAATCCCAGAATTTACTGCCCCAACCTCGGCCAGTTCCAGACCTCATATTTACATTCGGTGACAATTCTAGAGCTTACTGCTGCAGTCTGTGACTGTCCCAGCGCTCACTGTCCCCATCACTGTCAGTCCCAGACCTCACAGTCTCAATCTTTTTCTTTTAATTTTCAGAGGTCACTGTCACACTCTCACTCTCAATCCCAGTGATCACCTTCCCAGTCTCACTCTCAGATCCAGAACCCATTGTCCCTGCCTCTTTCATTGCAAGAGCCCATTGCCCACTTTCAGGCTCACTTTCAGTCCCAGTCCCGAGCGCCCAGTGATTCTCAGATCTCACTGGGACAGTCTCTTTCTGTTCCAGACCACACTGTCTCACTCTTGTGTCCCATCGTTCAACACCACAGTCTCATTCTGGGTCCCATGCGCTCACTGCGACAATCACCTTCTGTCAGGACTTGATTGTCCAAAGTCCATATCATTTCCAGTGCTCATTCTTTCAGATTTGGTCAGTCACAGTGTTTACTGTCCCAGTCTTTCTCAATCCCAGAGCTCGTTCTCCAAGTCTCACGCTCAGTCCTACAGCTCTTTCACAGAAGCCTCTGTCAACTCCACTTCTCACTGTCCCACTTCCTGTCCGTCTGTGTGTTCACTCTCCCAGTCACTATTTGCATGACAACTCACTATCCTAGTCTGGGTCAACCCCGCAGCTCATTGTCGCAGTCACTGTCAGTCTCAGAGGTAACTATCCCAGTCTCTCTCTCGTCTTAGTGCTCAGTGTCCAAGTCTGTCAATCACAGAGCTCACCGTCTCAGTCTGTTTCTGGTACAGAACTCACTTTCACAGTTTGTGTCAGTTGCAGAGCTCACTGTCATAGTCTGTGTCAGTCCCAGTGCTCATTGTACTAGTCTGTGTTCGTCCCAGATCTCGCTAGTCCAGCCTATTTCAGTTCCAGAGTTGAAATATCCCAGTCTGACTCGCTGTTCCAATTTCATTCTCGATCCCAAGTGCACAATGTCCCAATCACTTTCAGTCTCAGATCTCACTCTCCAAGTAGCTGACTGCCCCAGCTTTCACTCTTCCAATCTCTTCCCCACTACATTCCTCACTCTTCCAGTTAGTCTCAGTCCCAGAACTCACTACCCCAGTCTATTTCATTCCCAAATCTCAGTGAATCAGTCTGTGAGGGACCCAGATCTTACTGTTCTAGTCTCTTTCAGTCCCACAGCTCACTGTCCCGGTCTCACTTTCGGTCCCAGAGTTCACTGCCCCACTTTCTCCCAGGGCCGGCTTGCTGACCCAGTCTGGCTCTCAGTCCGAGGTCTCAATGAACCAGTCTGTGTCAGCACCAGATCTAAACTGGCCATGTCTCTTTCAGTCCCAGAGCTTGTTGTCCCAGTCTCACCTTCGGTCCCACAACTCACTGTACGTATCTCAGTCTCGGTACAAGAAATCACAGTCTTGGGCGCTGCCAGTTCCACAGCTCACCATTCCAATCTGTGTCAGTCCCGGAGCTCACTGTCACAGTCTTTGTCAGTTCCAGAACTCACTTACCTAGCTCCTGTCAGTCCAAGTCCTCACTCTTCCAGTCTCTCTTAGTCTCCATGTTTACTCTCCGAGTTTCTCGTCAGTCCCAGAGCTTATTCCGCCAGTCTCTGTCAGTTACAGTGCTTGGTGTCCCAGTCTATTACAGTCCCAGAGCTCACTGACCCAGTGTGTGTCAGTCCCATATGTCACGTCCACTGTCTTTCGGTCCCATAGCTGACTGTCCCAGTCTCTGTCAGTCTCAGAACTCACTGCCCTCGTCTCTGTCAGTGTAATTGCTCACTGTCCCAATCTTCCCATTCCTATTAAGCACTATTCCAGTCTTACTCTCAGTCCCAGGTCTCAGTGACATAGTCTGTATTAGTCCCAGAGCTTGCTTTCCCATTCTCACAGTTGGTCGCAGAGCTTAGACGTTGTCAATCCCTGCTCACTGTTCCAGTCTGTGTTAGTCCCAGCGCTCACTCTGCCAGTTCCTTGTAGTTCCAGGCCTCACTGTCCGAGTCTCTGTTAATCCCGTTGTTCACTCTCCGAGTTTGTTGTTATTCCCAGTGCTTAATCTCTCAACTGTCAGGCAGCAGTTCACAGTTACAGTCTCTGTCAATCCCTGTGCTCAATCTCGCAGTCTCACTCAGTTCCAGTGCTCTCTGTCCCACTTTAAATCTCAGCCCCAATACTCTCTGCTCTTGTCTCTTCCTGTCCAGAAATTAATCTTCCAGTGCCATTCAGCACCAAATCTCACTATGATCATCTCACGCTCGGTCCCAGAGCTCACTGTCCCCAGACTGTCAGTCTCACAAATCGCCGTACCACTCTGTGTCAAAGCCACACCTCATTGCACCACAGTTGTGTTCAGCCTCAGAGCTTACTGTCCCAATTGCTGTCAGTCCCAAAGCTTACAGTCCCTGACTGTGGTAGTCGCAGAGCTCACTGTGCCACATTGCGTAGTCTCAGGGCTCCATTGCAATCTCACTTTCTGTCCCTGCGCTGTCTGCTCAAATCGCATTCTATTCCAAAACCAATCTCCCCGTCTCATTGACTCCTGGTTCTCACTGTCTCACTTCTGAAGCTCGGCCACAAAGCTCACTGTCGAAATCCCTGTCAGTCTCAATGCTCACATTCCAAGTCTGACTCAGTCCAAATGCCACTCTCCCAGTCTCAGTCAGATCTCATTCTCCCAGTTCCTTGTCAGTACCAGTGCTCATTTGCCCAGAACCGACTGTCAGCATCTGTCAGAATCACAGATGTCACTGTCCTGGGCTGTTTCAGTCCTAGACCTCATTGTTTCAGTCTCTCTTAGTCCCAGAGTTCTCTTGCACAGTGTCACGCTCAGTCCCATTGCTCGTTGTCCCAGTTTCACTCTCAGTCCCCAAGAACTCACTGTCCAAGTCTCACCTTCAGTCAAAGAGCTAACTGTCTCATCCTCTGTTAGTTTCAGAGCTCACTGTCTGAGTCTCAGTCAGTTCTAAGAGTTCAGTGTCCCTGTCTGTTTCAGACCCAGTGTTCACTGTCAGTCTGTGTCAGTCTAAGGGGCGGGTCATCAAGAAAATTAAGACATTGTTGATCTCAAAGTTAGACGTAAAAATGGCAGGTTCATAAAAAACATAGGTACTGCGTCTGCAAATGAACAAAAAGTAAGCAGTGAATAGGAAAGGTGAGATACAGCTGCAGATTTTAACCAGGCGAACGTGAGGAATGCAGATGCTGGAGATCAGAGTCGAGGTTAGAGTGGTGCTGGAAAAGCACGGCAGGTAAGGCAGCATCCGAGGAGCAGGGAAAACGACATTTCAGGCAAAAGCCCTTCATTATTCCTGATGAAGGGCTTTTGCCTGAAACGTCGTTTTCCCTGCTCCTCGGATGTTGCCTGACCTGCTATGCTTTTCCAGCACCACTCTAATCTAGACTGCAAATTTTAACCACCTACAAAATAAATATAATTTTGTGGGTGCTCCATTGTCTGGGTCTAACGAAGACAAGGACTAGGTGTGACACATTCCTGATTAC
Source organism: Chiloscyllium plagiosum (assembly GCF_004010195.1). Classification (NCBI taxonomy): domain Eukaryota; kingdom Metazoa; phylum Chordata; class Chondrichthyes; order Orectolobiformes; family Hemiscylliidae; genus Chiloscyllium; species Chiloscyllium plagiosum. The sequence continues at coordinate 1,215,141 of NC_057758.1, forward strand.
AAGGTGTTCAGGTATGTTAAGAAAATTTGTGATGGTAAATGTTGCAGATATTGGAGAGAGACGGGTGACAGAGACACAGAGAGAGAGAGTGAGACTCTGTGTGTATGTGTGTGTGTGTGTGTATGAGAGAGAGAGAGAGAGTGAAAGAGTGAGAGAGGAAACAAACCATCCCCTTCATAGATACAAGAAATTGGGAGTGTCCATTTGCACAGTTCATTGTAGGGCATTGAGACAGGTTGTCATCATTGGTTTCGATTTGATAAAGGCGAGCATGGACCAGGACTGGGTCAAGATGAAAGGAGCGAAAAAGGATCTCACCCAGGTTAACTTTTACACATCGTTTATGAGGTTCATTGATAACAGAGCCACAGGCTAGTGTTTAAGGAAGAGTTCGTTCAGACACAGTCGCGGGGAGGACAAGTATAACAGCCAGAGAAAAACTGAAGCCATTTGTCATATCTGAGGCCTGATTCACTATTCAGTAGGACCTTGTCCGATTCTATTGTAAATCCGTACATTCCAAAATCCATGCCCCTTAAGTTCTGGATTGACCCACACCAGAGACATCCTTCTCACGTCTGCCTTGTCCAAGTGATTCAGTGGCTTAAACTCTTCAATCAGGTCACCCATCCACCAACCACTGGCTCAACGAACTCTTCAGCAACGCAGCTGGAACAAGCCAAATATGCCCAAACTTCATAAGAAAACAATCCCACTCATTCGAGGAAACCACCCCCTGAACCAGCTCCGACACATTTAAATCCCTCCTTCAATAAGGAGAGCAGAACTGCATACAGCATTACACATGTGGTTTCTTAGGCATCCTGCGTAACATAAACATCATTTTTTGTGTGCGCTGCATCTTATCAGAAAGAATATCACTCCATTAGCTTCTTTCATTATGTTCTGTGTTTACACAATAACTTATTGAGTCTCAAGCGCCTCAAGATGTAAATCGCTTTGCTCCTCAGATTTTTGAAGTCGCCGTCTTTTGAAATAATACATGCTCTAACTTTAACATTTTGTTCCAATCTGAAAAACTTGCTATTTTCCCAGCTTGTGTCCAGCTGCCAGAGTTTTGCCCACTCGATTAACCTATCTCTGTGAGTTTGTAAGCACCTTGTGCCTTCCACACCAAACCCTGCCTTTCCTGCTGCTGCCTGTGAAATTTGCTCGACACAATCCCTTCCTTATCTCAGACCATGATCAAAAAATGACTGACCTGTTTCTTTGTGGGTTTTTTTCGCATTGCTACTACTCTCAACAGTTTAAGGAAAGAAAAAACTATTCATATCACTGTAGAACACCTTGTGACATTATTGATGTTAGCTACCAGTCATCTCTGAATCTCACTCTTCGTTTCTATACAATTCATTCACCACGTCTTGAATGTTCTGATCATCTCTTGTTTTTCTACTGAATATCCTATATGTCATCAATCACATTTTTCAACGTTATATTATCAATTTTCCAATCGTGACGCCAAGCATTTGTTTGAGCTACCTTTCCAGCATGGAAAATAAGCCTTAATCGTACCT
>NC_057758.1:1217515-1243804 GCF_004010195.1 Chiloscyllium plagiosum
GGTTCTAGCCTGGACCATAACAGATTGGTTCCCTTGTTGGGAATGATTCTATAATTCCAATTTGGGTTTTGGTTTGTTGAACTCAAAGATGGTGTTGATATGTTGTGTTCTGGTTGTTAAAATCCATTAGTTTCAACCGTGCTTGTGTCGTAATGGCTCATTTAGAAAGATTCTGGCGGTTAGAATAAGTGACTTTGTGGGTTATACACAAGGTGAGAAAAGCAGATTTGTGAGAATTGGCAGACAAGTGGAAGTTGGCGTTGCATTCATCTGTGAGGAATGGAGCGATAGTTACAGAACTGGTTTGGCATTTAAATTTGCTGGAAAAATCATCAGACTTCAATTCAATTGCAGATGAGACAGTTTGAACATGAAAATAAAATGGAACCGTTTAAATTACTGTTAAAAGCAAAGAAAAGAGAAAAAAGGAATGAATCGGCCTCGCAGAACAAAAAGAAAATGAAGCATCACTTTGGGATAACAATAATAAAAGGAGAGGAAGGCTCCAGGAGTGAAAAGAGACAAGGAGCGAGAGGAAAGGAACAAAGAGAGAGTGTTTGAACTTCAGAAATTGGCACTTTAACAGGAAAGTCGGCTTAAAAGGATGGACGAGCTTAAAAATTCCTTTCCCGAGTTCATGAAAACTCATGGGGAAAAACAAAGAGTCAAAACAGCATGATTAGCAACGGAAATGACAAATCGTTACGAGTTGGTTCATATATCAAAGTTCAGTTTCCACCATCGATTTCAACCCGTGAGAGATAGAAATTGAGGAAAAGAGAAATCCTCATGTGGTAACATAATAAAGATAGGTTACCACAGAGTAAAAAGGAAACCCGTGAATGGTTTAAGAGGAATTGAAAAGGCTCTGATGCAATAAAATGGGTCCCACAAAGTCACAGTGTTGGTTATTTATGAAAAGGACTCGGAAGACTGATGTCAGAAAACAGGATAAATCAATTAATAATTGGAAGAGGTATAGAAAGCACAGTAGAAGTTAAAAAGCTGCACCAGCATATCCAAACTGGTCGGAGGTGGGTTGAGACGTAAGTGCCCGATCTTCTTGAACCTTTTACTTGCAGTATAACCTTTTACTTGCAGTATAAGTATAACTCGCAGATATTTGATTTGTTTAAGCCAGGAACAGCAGGTAAATAATTACAGAATCAAGAGATCATGTCATTCTTTGATATTGAGAGATGAGGTTTATTGCCAGAAGAACAGCTAATGCGTGGAATTCAAGATGAGACAAGAAGTGCATCATTGTATAGAGTGAGGTTACAATGTCCAGTGAAAAGTAGAAAAGTGGTCATACGAGTACCGGACAACCTTACGGCTCCAATAGTACAGGTGAGCCTTGGTAATGATATAACTAAGTGACACGTTGATGTGCTGCTTACTGTGGTCAAAACTGCGGTAAATCAGGCAACTGAGGCGTTAAAGGAAGCATGCTCCGGGATCTTTCCCCCATCTGTCTGATAACAAGTTCACAAAGTCATTAGCTGAAACAGGGAGCGAAATGAAAGAATACCAATAAGCAAGTTGAAGTATAATTATCAGAAATCATGTTAGATCAAGTGCTTGAAACAAAACAGAAACAGGTGGAGATCAAAGTGAATTAGTTTACCTCAGAGAAATGAATTGAATTACAACAGAAGCAATTGTAACAAAAAACATACACAGAATAAATATCTGAGTGTATACCTGAATACGACTATCTTAAAATTGAAGTCTTGTTCAGGAAATGGAAAACATCACATACTGAGGCAGATGAGAAATGGGCAGCGTTTCGTCAAGTTAGATATGTGAGATATAGAAAGGAAGTGTTGTGGCTTGTGCATGAATTCATAGTAGGTAGCAATTTTGGGATAAGACCAGCTGCAGTTAAAATGCAAAACTCATTTTTACTGGCCTGGTTGACTCAGAATGCAATTGAATTATGCCAGATATGTCACCCATGTCAGATAATTGGGGAACCGTAGGCAATAATACAACCATTTATAAATGCCTTCAATATCTATTCTTGCATTTGAGGGAACTTTGACAAGGATCTTAATTGATTACCCAAGACAAAAATGCGAATCAGTACCTGCTAACAATAATGTGCCCACGAGACTTCCAAAGGCCAGTCCATTAGATGATTTCACAGCAGAAGCGTTACTCAATTTTTTTTTTTCACGAGATATGGAATATTTACATAGATACAATCAGACCAAGGGTCGCATTTTGCTTCAAAATTATTCAGGGACATTATAGACAACTTTTGAACAAAACAATTCAAATCTATTGCGTGCTGTCCACAATTGCAGGGAACGCTAGAAGCGTGGCATCAGACGCTAAAGACCACGTTAAAACGCTAATACTCAAGACTACCCAGATGATTGCGATAAAGGAATTCCATTTTCCTGTTTGCCGTTAGATGCGCACCAAATGAATCGATGAAATTCAGTCTATTTAAATTAATTTCTGGGCATGATGTGAGAGGATGACTGAAATTAATTAATGAGAAATTGGTGAGTCAGAATTCAGAGACCACAAATTTGGAATGGTTAAATATATCGTGGAACTTTGTGGACAATATGTAAAAATAACACTGTATATGGTAAAACAGCAAGCATACAAGAAATCTAAAACTCGCAATTTTGCTAAAGGAGTTAAAGCGTTGGTGTTGTTTCCAGTGATAAGTGAACCTCTGACATCAAGGTGAACTATTTGGTAAGGACTCCAGACAGAAATAAATTTCACAGCGATTTTTAAGTGAATATGCTCAAAAGTGTATTTTCGTCGGGAACGAAAGCAAAAGCTGAATGTTTTACGTAATACAGCACAGAGTGAAGAACCAAGTTCAGAACGTTATGACTCGGATATTCCTCAAAATAATATTGAATGCATGCGACATGACTACAGAATCAAAGTGAGTTGTAGTGACTGCAGCTCACCCATACCGCAATGGGGCAACTGATGTTTGTCATTTGTATAAATGACAGCGATGAGGGCGTTGAAGGATGTGTTAGTAGATTTGTGGAGGACAGTAATGTTGGTGGAGTTGAGGATCGTGCTGAAGGGTATAGCAGGTTACAGAGGGACTTAGATAAGGTGCAGAGCTTACATTACATTACATTACATTACATTACATTACAGTGTGGAAACAGGCCCTTCGGCCCAACAAGTCCACACCGACCCGCCGAAGCGCAATCCACCCATACATTTACTCCTTACCTAACACTACGGGCAATTTAGCATGGCCAATTCACCAGACCTGCACATCTTTGGACTGTGGAGGAAACCGGAGCACCCGGAGGAAACCCACGCAGACACGGGGACAACGTGCAAACTCCATAGTCAGTCGCCTGAGGCGGGAATTGAACCCGGGTCTCAGACGCTGTGAGGCAGCAGTGTGCCTCCCACTGGGCCGCCCACCGTGCCACCTCTCAGCTGGGCTGAGAGGTGGCAAATGAAGTTTAATGCGGAAAGTATGAGGTGATTTACTTTGGAAGGTGTACCATGAATAAAGAGTACTTTATGGTAATGGTAAGATTCTTGGTAGATTAGATGAGTAGAGAGACCACCGTGTCCATGTACATAGATCTCTGAAAGTTGCCACCAAGGTTGATAGAGTTGTTGAGAAGATATAAGGTGTGTTCCCTTGTGTTGTTTGAGGGATTGAGTTTCGGAGTCACGAAATCATGCTGCTGCTGAACAAAACTCTGATGCAGCCGTGTTGGAGTATTGCATACAGCTTTGTTCACTACATTATCGCAAGCATATGAAAGCTTTGCAAAGGGTTAAGAGGAGATTTTGACGGGTTGGAGGGAAAGTCTTAAAAGGAAAGGCTGAGGGACTTAAGGCTGTTTTGGTTACAGAGAAGAAGGTTGAGATGTGACTTCATTGACACATATAAGATAATGAGAGTGTTTGGTAGGGTAGACAGTGAGAACCTTTTTTTCGTCGAATGGTAATGGCTAGCACGAGGCTACATAGCTTTAACTTGTGGGGTGATAGATACAGAACAGATGTCAGAGGTAGTTGTCTTACTCAGAGTGTAGGAAAGTTCGTGGAACACGCTATTTGCAACGTTAGCAGATTCGCCAACTTTAAGGGCATTTAAATAGTCTATAGACAAACATACGAATGAAATCCAGTAGTGTGGGACAGATAGGCTTCATATTGATTCCAAAGGTCGGCGTAACACGACAGCCAAAGGGCTTTTCCTGCACTGTAATGTTCTATGTTCGTTGTGCTAATGGTGCCAAAACCAGATGGTACTGAACAATTATGTGTGGACACAAAGTCAATGAAGTTACAAAGTGAGACTCATATCCGATTCCACGTTTGGAAAACTATGTAGTAAATGGGATCGGGGTGGGCATGCAATGTACATTTTGTAGTTGGACTTAGTTAGAGAATATTGTCAGGTATCCTTATCCGAAACAACAAAGATAAATTCATCTTTAGTAACACCGAAAGAACTGGATGAATTTAAAGTCATCCTGTCTGGTGGGAACAATACGCCCGCTGCTTTCAAATACGAAGCAATAATGTCATGTCTAGATAAATCACTTGCCTGGTACACATCGATGACGTAGTGATTTGTATTCACAGATGGAAGGGACATTTACAGCATTTGTTGGAATTATTTGATCGATGTCGGGAGGCAGGCTTAGTGGTAAACCTGGTGAAGTGAATTCACTAAAGTGCATGTCATGTTCCTGGACCTTGTCATCCGTCATGGACTGATGGCTCTATGGAAGGTTATTAGGAAGTTTCCCATATCATTGACGAAGAGAGCAGTGGTACAATTCCTGGGTTTGCATGTGGTATATTGGAATTTTTTTGACTCAATTTTAGTAATGTGGCTTCTCCACTCACCGATTTTTGGAGAAATTTAGGGACAAAAATACCGAACTGCTAAAATGAAGATCATTATTGTGGAGATTTAATGTGAGCATTATACATGTGGCAGGGCTAGAAACCATTGTCGAGACCCAGATGAAAAATTGAGGCATTCAGTGGCAGGAGTAAACGGACTGAAATATAATGTGGTTGCGAATGTTTGCGTGGTAGTCGTCAATGCAATGTATATGTATTGTGGTGTACTAACGGGCTGAGGCAATGTGTTTAAAGTGAAGCTATCTATGTATATTTATTTTTTAAGTGGGGAGGTGTGACAATGCCTTTAACGCATTCATTTTGTCCTTGAGAGGTTTCTTTTAAGAGAGTTCAAAAAGGCAGCAGAGCCGTGGAGTTTGGAAAGATCTTGATTTAACAATGGCAGGGGAACGGTCAGTTTTCCCAGTTCAGGTGCTTTCCCGTTTGGTTCAGCTGTGGCTGTCAGAAAATGCTGAAGTCCAGAAAAAGCTTGTGACTTCAGCAGGTAATTCCGGACGGACTTGCTGTCTGAAGTATCGTTGGATGTTGTTCCGTCCTGACTGTAAGAATCTTCGTTCCAGTTTCCTTTTTGCCAATGGGTGTATTTATTGGAACAGTTAGTTAAGTTGCTGTTTCCCATTGGTTACGTTTTCTAAGAGTTAAGTTATTCAAAATTCTGCTCTGTACGTGCTTCAACACTAGAGTTTTCAAATAAAATTTGTTTTGTTTAAAACCGAGTGGTTTAACGAGCTGCTGTACACCTGGAATATCCACTTTTGCATCTGCCTTTACAATAAGAAAAAAGTGAGGGCCAAGGCTACCTTCTTAACTATTTTCTGCGAGCTGGCGTGGTACATAACAAAATACAACTAGACATTTTTGAAACCAAACCTGGATATTGTCCGGGAATGTCACATTTGGATGTAAGTTTATAAGAACCAGGAGCTGGAGTAGGCCATCTGGCCCTTCGAGTTCGCTCCCCTATTAAATAAGAGTATGTTTGATCTTTTTATGTCCTCGACGCCACTCACGAGAACCATAGAATCCGTACGTGCGGAAACAGGTCATTCGGTCCAGCAAGTCCACACCGACTTTCTGTAAAGTATCCCAAATAGACCGTTTCCTCTTTTACTCTGCCTTTACCACTGACCTATGCATCTAACCTACATATCCCTGAACATTATGAAAAAATTAGCATGGCCAATTCACCTAATCTGCACTTGGATTGTGGGAGGCAACTGGAGCACCCGAAGCAAACCCACGCAGACACAGTCAGAATGTGTAAACTCCACAGACATTTGCACGAATCCTGAATCGAACCCTGGGTCCCAGGCGCTGTGAGGCAGCAACGCGAACCACTGAGCAACAGTGCACTGTCACTGGGTAGAAATCCTGGAATCCCCTACCTAAGGCATTGGAAGTCTGCCTACAAAATGTGGACTGCAGTGATTGAAGAAGGTCGCTCAACAACATCTTCGCAAGGGAGTAACGAGAAACGATCAATAAATTCTACAACCATATTGCACCAGGGAAGGAGAAATTGCAAATGTCTGGGAAATAGACTCCAAGCGGAAGTTTCAGTTGGATGCAAGAATTTTGAAGAAGCAAATGGAATCGAGCATTAAGACGAAGCATAATAAGGATTCAAGTCTCTGGTAAATATCGTAGACAATAAGAACAGTTAATAACATTTTTTCTTCAACAGTGGGGGAGGTGGTTCTGTCGAAGGATCACTTTACCCAAGACGTTATCTCTGATTTCCTTTCACAGATGCTGTCAGTCATGCTGAGCTTTTCAGCACTTCCTGCTTTTTTTTTCTTTTTTGCCAAATTCAGAGTCATTTCGATTTCTGGGTACTGTTCTTTGGGCTGTCAGGAGGTAATCAGTAATGAAAGCAAACATTGTTGGAGAAACCCAACAGGTCTGGCAGCATCTATGAAGACAAAACACCGTCAACATTTTTGGTCCAATTACCCTTCTTCTGAACTCAGGAGACAACTAGCTCCTGTTATTCAAGGTTCAATGGCAGGCTCAATTCTCTATCTCGTCGACATTGTTGAGTTCATAGGACAGCATTGTACAATCGGCAGGCTTTCGGATGACATACGTTTTGGCAGAAGAATGGGGAGACGTAAGACAGAAATCCTTTACAGTCCAGTAAAGGAGATGTGATAGCGGGCTTAAAACTCATCGCGGCCGTCGATGGATTTAAATGTCAAGGTAGGGGTGGGGAAGGTGGGACCATCATGGGATTCAGGAACTAAACCCCTGCTGCTGGTATTACTCTGCATCATAGTGCAGCCGTCCAGTCTGCCAAGCCCCTCAAAGGCAGAATGCAGTCAGTGTAAAATTCTAAACTGTTTGATCTCTCCTCATTTGACACAATCATCATCTCAGGTTCATGGACTAAATTCATGAGAGACGTCGGAAAGCACCAACAGCAGCAAGGGAGGGACAGTAGACGTGGTGTAAGAGCATGAGTACAATGTTACAATCAACTGCAGACTATCATCCAATGGTGACTTCTAATGTTATTAATCAATTTTCGAAAAAAATTTCCAGTTCATGTTTCTGAATTTCCAGTATGATGTGCCCAGATTCCGTTCCACTGTTCTAATACTCAAGCGTGTCCTTATTGTAGTACGAGCACTCCTCTCCCTCTCTCTCAGAAATGCTGATTCCTGCACATGGCAGAGCTGGGGCCATGAGATGACACTTCGGAAGGTCGCCTCATGAAGGGAGAGGAGATCTCTCCAACGACGCAACGAGGATCCCTGCAGACTGACATGAGATGCAGTCTTCGAACAAACAGATTCAGATGTCCGTCCAACCAACAGGACTTCGACTAGGAGCGGCAGGAAAACAAATAACATGCACTTTCACCGTTGACACATCCAAAAACAAGGATTACAAAAGAAAGCGCGCGCACACACACACACAGAGCAGTGGCACTGTCCATGACCTACCCGTGTTGTAATTCGAAGCTTTTTTTTTCATTTCAGCCAGAGGTGCTCTTGAAAACAATGCATCTCTTAAATAGATCTCTCAGCGTAATGTCAGAGATAGTGTGGGGAGGGGGCATGGTCTTACAACATGCTAATACAAACATGCTTTATAAAACAACATGCATGTACCACAGCATAGAAATAGGACGTTCAGTCCATCATATGTGTACTGACCCACAAACACCAAATTACGCTACTCCCTTTTCCTGTTGCTTGGTCCAATGCCAACTATACCTTAGCAGATGTTTCTGAAATATGAGAGTACCTGCATCTGCGACCGTCTCATGTAGCACATAACATGAAAAGAAAATCTCCGATCTTCTCTAAATCACCTGCTTCTCACCGTAAACTGATGCCCCCGCACGAAGACCCGTCTGCCAATAGAACATAGAACATAGAAAAATACAGCGCATTACAGGCCCTTTGGCCCTCGATGTTGCGCCGATCCAAGCCCACCTAACCTACACTAGCCCACTATCCTCCATATGCCTATCCAATGCCCGATTAAATGCCAATAAAGAGGGAGAGTCCACCACTGCTACTGGCAGGGCATTCCATGAACTCACGACTCGCTGAGTAAAGAATCTACCCCTAACATCTGTCCTATACCTACCACCCATTAATTTAAAGCTATGCCCCCTCGTAATAGCTGACTCCATACGTGGAAAACGGTTCTCATGGTCAATCCTATCTAAACCCCTAATCATCTTGTACACCTCTATCAAGTCACCACTAAACCTTCTTTTCTCCAATCAAAACAGCCCCAAGTGCCTCAGCCTTTCCTCATACGATGTTCCTACCATACCAGGCAACATCCTGGTAAACCTCCTCACCACATCCTTCCTATAGTATGGCGACCAAAACTGCACACAATACTCCAGATGCGGCCTCACCAGACACCTTTCTGCCCAGCTCTGCAACTTATCTATATCCCGCTGTAACCTGACACATCTTTCCTCACTGTCAACAACTCCACCGACTTTCGTATCATCCGCAAACTTGCTCCAACCTTCTAGCCCCTCCTCCAGGTCATTTATAAAAATGACAAACAGCAATGGTCCCAAAACAGATCCTTGCAGAACACCAAGGGATTGCCAAGGGATATTGACAGGAAACAAAACTGGGCTGAGAAGTGGCAGGTGGAGTTGGGAACAGTACCTTCCTGATCTAAATCACACACAGAGGTATTCCAAATCTTCGCTCTCTCAACACAGTGACATCTCTCCCAAACTATATTACTTACTGAGTGCCCCATACCCATTCTCTGTTCCCACAATGACAGCTCCCCCAATGAATATTACTCACTCGGTTCCCCACACTTTTACCACTTTGACAGCAACATGTTGATTTATATTACACACTGATTGCCGCCACCCTGCCTGTCTGTTAACCCAGTCACAGCTCTTTCTGGTCCATATTAGTTTCTGAATGACACCCTGTTACCACAGTGACAGCTGTCCCAGTGAATATTACTCAGTTCGTGCCACATGCACAGTCTCTGTTACTACACTGACAGTTCCCTCCTGATATATCTCACACAATGAGTGACTGCACATAACATCTTTATGACCAAAATGACAGTCCCCTTCAGATCTATATTACATCCTGAGTGACTCCACAGCCCCTCTCTTTTGCTGCGGTGACACTTACCCACATGTGTATAACACACGGAATGACCCTGCACTCCCCCTTTGTTAGCACTCAGACAGCTCTTTTCAGATCTATATTCGACACACAGTGATTCCACATCTCCACACAATTAGCACAATGACAGCTCCCCCAATGAATATTACTCAGAGTACCCCACACCCACTCTCTGTTACCACAGTGACAGCTTGGTCCTGATCTGCTACCACGGTGATTACTCTCTCTGAGTTATTTTACACACAGTGTTATTCAAACCCTCCTTCTCTTACCACCATGACAGCTCCCTCCTGACCTACATTACTTACAGTGTATCCCACTAATAACTCTATATTTTTCCGTGGTGTCAGCTCGCTCCTGATCTACTTTACAATCTGATTGTCTTCACAACTGCTCTCTGTTAACCAAGTGACAATTTTCTCCTGACCTGTATTACAGAATGAGTGACTCCACATCTCTTCTCTAATAACAAAGTGATAGCTTCCACCTGATCGGTATTACACACTCAGTAATATCATAGTCCCTCTCTCTCCTACCACCGTAACATCTCCCCTCCTGATCTATGTTACTGCAGTGAAAATTCTAGACGCTCTCAGTTTTCGACGTTCTCATCCTTTAATACATTGAAGAAGTGAAGTGAAGGGATATTTCAGAGCTTTTCCAAACTGCTGTCTAAAATTTCTCTGAATCACACAATAAAAAATAGAATTAGTGCAGCAACCCATGATTTGTAGCATGAAGCCTAGTTCACGTGCAAAACCATCGATCGAAGTTCCATAGAACCATTTCCTTAATCGGTACCATATGCAATAAACTGTTAACGTTGACCATAGGACGATGAAATTGGCTGAGATTGTAAAGATCAGAATAACTGACTTCCTGCGTCTCTGCATCTCTGGGTCTCTTGAACACTCCAAGGAACTGTTGGAAAATAGTCTTCTGCGGCTTCTGCTTGTGACTAAAATGTGTCTGACAATGAAAGCATTGGGTGCCAAAGAAATGGGCACCCAGGACTTAGGATGTATTGTAGAAACTCAAGAGCTCCCCAAAATCGAGAATAGACGATCTTCAATCTTACAACACAGAACCAAGGAGCGTTCCACAGTCGATACTTGCTCGTGAACATAAAAAACCAGAATACATTCTCTACGCAGTCACTATTCCAAGGACGACAAGTGTCATTTTATTCGTGAAGTATTTACTTTGAAGTTTGTGACAAGAAATCGCCACAAATCGATCCAATGTGAATGCGACGGTGAACCAGACAGAACAGTCAGAAATTGTGTTCAGCAGAACTGCATGAATGTTGCAAATGGGGATGGAAATCATGAAATAAAACTGTTCCTGGAAAACAATCGGAATGTGCCTCAATATCAGATCAAAAATAACGACGAGTAGATCCGCCACCGCCATGGACAACAGGTAATAGGTGATGCTTTTGGAGAAACTGCACTTCTTTTGACAGAGTATTACAATTGTCAGTCCGTTCACTTTGAGGAAGAGAAAGAAATGATATGTAAATAATATTACTTAGCTGCAGATAATATTGAGATCATTGCTAAATTGACTCTTAATGTTCCTCACATTTGGTTTGAAAATTTGAGCTGACGTTGAGCATCGAAACTTGAACGTTGAACAGCAGCTTGTTTGAATTTCTGACGAGGGAAAAGCACAAAAGCACATAAACTGATATTTGGATAAGGGAACTGGTCTGGAAAGATAATTACAGATGAATTATTGTTCTAAGAAGACTGCAAATATTTCAGCACGGGTATGCGTTACGTTTAAGGTCTGACTAACAGTTGAATGTTCGATTAGTCAATCGTGGGAGGCTGGTCCCAAAAGGCCAACCACAGCGAATGTTGAAAATGAGAAGGATGCTGTGGAATAAATCGTGCATGGGTGGTTTTTTCAAGTCACCGTCCGCTTGCATGAAAGCTGGTAGACTAGTGAGCTGTGTTTGAGCTTCATTTTAGAAACCCTACAGCTCAACCCTTTCATGGTGACCAGATTTCCAAACTCGAATAGTCTGATTTTCCTCCATTAAATACGTATCCCCTAAACCCTTTCTATTCATATAACTGCTTAAATGTCTTTAAGATATTTCAACTTTACTCACCCCTACCACTTCACCTGGCAGCTCATTCCATTTACGCACCACCCTCTGTATAAATAAAAGTTGCCTCTCACGTCTCTTCTCAATCCTTCCCTCTCAGTTGAGCCCGTGTCCTCTAGTTTTCGTTTTTCACTATATCTTTGGCCTTGTAACGCTGCAAAAACATATAAGGACACTCCTCCACCTCCTACACTCCAGGGTAAAAAACACAGCCTATCTCGGTTCTCTTGCAAACTGAATCCCTTCAGTATTTTTAACACACCTGTAGGTCTTTTCTTCAACATTTTCATTTTTAGAACATCCACTCTGCAACAGGAAAATTAGAATTATGCACAATACTCCAAAACATGGCCACACTAACTTTTTCTTTAGCTGCAACCTGATACCCAAACTCCTAAACCCAATTCTCTAACCAACGAAGGGAAGGGTGCCAAATACCTTCTTCACCACGTTATCTGGCTGTGACGACAATTTCAACGAACCATCTACCTGCATACCTTGGTCTGTCTGTTCGATAATATTCCTCAGGGCCTTAACATTAACTATGTAGGTTCTGCCACAGTGGAGAGCACGCCACTGTCTGCATCAACAATGATGACAGAGAGATAGTCAAGAGCGTCAAGATTCTTTGATTGATTATCTGTGCTGCTTCACCCAATTGGGCGTGATGATCAAGGAAATATAACAACAGCTTGAACAGAGGCTAAGTAACTTTTAATGGCCTCCTAATTGCCGGAGGCCCCTTTGCCTGAAAGCGAACTACTCCAATCCACATCTGAAATGTCCTGCCTACTTCTGTCGAAATGCGAGTTTGCCCACTTTAGAATTTGAACCTGCAAACCAGTTTCTTTTCCAGGTTCATAACTGTTATAAAATTAATAGAACTGTGGTCACCGGTTCGAAAATACTACCTACTGTCACCTTAACCACCTGTCCTACCCTATTTCGCAAGAGAGGATCGAGTTTTGCTCCTTCCCGAGGAGAACCCTTTCCATACTGCTTCAGGAAACTTTAATGACCGCACTATATAAATTCCAAAACATATAAATCTTTAACGTTCTGGCAGTTCCTATCTATATTAGGAAATTTAAAACATCCTACTAAGACAACCCAATTGCTCCTCCAATTCTCACCATGTCCTTGCATAGTTTTTCCTCTAATCCCCGTGCACTATTACGTAGCCTCTACTACAATCCAAATAACGTCACAGACCTTTCTTACTTCTTTGCTCCATTCACAAAGCCTCACTGGATGGTCCTTCAACTATTAAATCTTTGACTACTGATTTGATACTCGCTTTTATTAAATGCAAAGCCCTCATCACTTTCCAACACCTGTGTCCGCATAAACCACATGTTTCCTGGCAAAATAAGCAGCCAGTCCTGTGCCTCCCTTCGCCATGTTTCTGTGATGGCTTTAATATCCCAGTTCCACGTTCCTATCCACGCCCTGCTTTCATCAGCCTTACCTGTCAGTCGCCTTGCATTGAAATAAATGCAAATAAATTCAATTGATATTCCTCTCCTCCTGCCGTGTTCCAACCTGACCTTTCTCTTCAACTTACTATTTCTGATTATTGTGTCTCCTTGACGCCTCCACTTGCCTCCCTGCTGTTGATGATTCCATCTCCCTGCCTATCTAGTTTAAATCCTCCCTTGTCTCACTTGCCGTCAAGATGTTGTCCCCCTCCACTTCAGTTTCAATCCGTCCTTTTTGAACCGCCTGCCTCTAATTTAGAAAATATCCCAATGTATGCATTTTCCACAGGTGCCGTCAACAGAGATGATGTAAGTCTCCCTGAACTCCAACATCCTGCAGGAGGAACATGCAACTGTGTTAACTGTCATCTATGCTGCTCGTAGACTAAAGAGGTAAGTTAAAGAGATATTAACTGTAGCGTATTTTTTCTGAGCCATTTTACGTAGCCTGCTACTAACAAATTTTCCAACGGCAGTTCTCTCAACCAGCACGACCACAGATTTTATTTTTTGGTGAAAGAAGGAGAGAAATACTACAATGCTGCAGTGCTTGGACCTTAAGCACACCTTGATATCATGTGCACTACGACTCGCTCTTCAACGCAGGTGACTGCTTGGAGGCTGTCATGTATGCTCCAAAGTAATAACTACGTCACTCGGTCGCCCTCAGCTGGATGTTCTTCCTGCCGCTGCTCACGGCGACAGTTGCCAGTCAATCCACTTTTCAGTGAGGTGACTGCTTTCATGCTGCAACGTATGTGCCGACGTGTTGCCTCCACCTCTCAGTTGCTGGATGCTATAGGCTCCTGTGACTTGAAGATCAAGTTTGGAAGGATTAAGGGACACCGGGTGGCAAAACATATTGAGGTTTTGAATATAAAAAAGGATGCATGGCTGAGGTACAGGCAGCCGAGATCGAGGGAATGCTGTAAAGTATGCAAGGATTACAGGAGTTTATGAAAAAGAAATCAGAAGGGCAAGATGGAGTCACGAGGTATTCTCAGTTGAGAAGGGTGGTTAGCACAGTGGTTCAGTGGTCAGTACTGCTGACCCACAGTGCCAAGGAGTCCAGTTCGATTCAACCCTTGTCTGACTATCTATGTGGGAAATTCATATTCTCCCTGTGCCTGCATGGGTTTCCTCCGCCTGGTCTGATTTCCTCTCACAATAAAAAGATGTGCAGGATTGGCGAATTTACTGTGTTAAATGACCCATAGCGTTCAAGGATGCGTGTTTTACATGTATTAGTCAGGGGTAAATGGAGAGTAATGGGTGAGGGGAATGGGCCTGTGTGGGTTAGTCTTTCGAGGGTTAGTGTGGACTGGTCGGCTAAATGGCATGCTTCCACATTGCAGAGATACTATAAAGATTACAGTGAATGCAAAGAAACTTTTATTGAAATGTACTTAAGGAAAACGAATAGCTAAAAAGTGATAGGACCCCTCAAGAGCAAAAGTGACCATGTATGTGTGGAACAGCAGGAGATTCAAGAGCCGCTCAATGAATATTTCTCCACTGCGTTGAACGTATAGAAAGACAAGAAGACTTAGGAACATGGTGGCGTCATGGTGATATCTTGAGGGCAGTCAATATCACAGTGGAGGAGGTGTTGGGTGTATTAGAATGTATGAAGTTGGAACAATTTCCTGGTTCTGAACAGGTGTAATCCAAGAACCCTGCAAGAGGCTACAGAAGAAATTACAGGGCCACTAGCTCACATTTTTGCATTGTTGTTATAGCCACTGGTGAGATCCCGGAAGAGCTGAGGATAGCGAATATTGTCACCTTATTTAAGGATCGGTGTAGACTCGTTGGGTCGAAGGGCCTATTTCCACAATGTAAGTAATGTAATCTAATCTAATCATATATACTTTTAGAAAGACGCCAATTGATTATGAGTAGTCAGCATGATATTGTGAGTAGAAGGTCATACCTTACCAGTTTTCTGAGAACTATTTCATAAAGTGATCTGGTAGACTGATGACGGCAGGAGATCATATGCAGTCTACATGGATTTCAGTAAGGTATTTGGTAAGGTTCCACCGAATGGGTTGCAATGGAAGGTGAGACAGCATTGAAAATAATTCAACCTGGCAAATTAATTGACTTGTTGACTTGTTGATAAGAAGCAGACGGTAACAGTGGAATGATGTTTGTTGGATTGGAGGCCTCTGACTAATGGTGTGCCTCAGGGCTCTCTGCTGGGCACATTGCTGCTTGTCATCCACGTCATGATTTAAATGAGAAGGAGGGAAGGCATGATGGTTAAGTACGCAGATGACATGAAAATAGTTGGGATCATGGGCAGTTAGGAAAACCATGAGAAATTGCCGCATGATCTTGATTAGGAGAAAGTGATGACTGCAGATGCTGGAAATCAAGAGTCAGAGAATTTGGCAATGAAAAAGCAAAGCATGCCAGGCAGCATCTGAGAAGCAGGAAAGTCGATGGATCAGCCAAAAAAGCCTCATGATTGAGGCTTTTTGATCAAGGTGGTTGATCCCGTGTGGTTGTGGGCCCCAAGGCGGAAGATGAGGTATTCTTCGTCCAGACGTCGATGGCGAGGAATTGGTAGTGGAGGAGGCCCAGTATTTGCATGTACTTGACGGAGTGGGAGGGGTTCTTCCACACATGCCATCCCTTACCTCCGTTGAAGGCCGCAAAGGATCCTTACACATGTGACAGATATATAAACGTACTTCCACACACGTCACGGGACGTGAGACAATTTCCTCCTCGACTCCCTTGTTAGGACCATGGCACCGACCAACACACTCTCCACTCCCGGCACTTTCCCCTGCCACTGCAAGCAGTGCAAAACCTGCACACACACCTTCACTTTCCTCCGTCCATTTCCCCAAAGCATCCTTCCAAATGCAACAGAAATTTACCTGTACTTCCAAACATGTCAACTACTGTGTGCTTTGCTCCCCATGTGGTCTCCTCTGCACTGCAAAGGAGACTGCAGAATGTTTCACTGAACATCACTGAGACACAATCAGGAAACATCCCCACAGTCCTGTGACCGAAAACTTTAACTCCGCCTCCCACTCCGCCAAGGACATGCAAGTCCTGGGCCTCCATCACCTCCAAACTCGAACCACCGGACGCCTGGAGGGAGAACGCCAGGCTTACACTTTGGGATACTCCAACCACAGAGGATCAATGTGGATTTCACTAGTTCCCTCGTTTCCTCTCCACACCCTCAACTGTATCTCAGATGCAACCTTCCAACTCGGCACAGCCTTCTTGAACTGCCCTATCTGTTAATCTTCCACCTTACCTGTCCGGTCCACTGCCCTCTCCGACTTATCACATTCACCCCCACCTTCATCTACTTAGTGCATTCCCAGCTGCCTTCACCCAGCCACACCCGCTCCCATTTACCTCTCCACCCCTCGGGTCAGAAGCCTCCTCCTTCAAACACCGCAATTTCCACCCAGACGCGGTCAACGATGCTCTCCAAAGCATCTTCTCCACCTCCCGCTCCTCCGCCCTTGAGCCCCGTCCCTCCAACCGCCACCAGGACAGAACCCCACTGGTCCTCCATTACCACCCCACCAACCTCCATATACAGCATATCATCCGCCGTCATTTCCTCCACCTCCAAACGGACCCCACCACCAGGGCTATATTTCCCTCCCCTCCCCAATCAGCGTTCCGAAAAGACCACTCCTTCCGTGACTCCCTCTTCAGGTCCACACGCCCCACCAACCCAACCTCCACTCCCGGCACCTTCCCCTGTAACTGCAAGAAATGCAAAACTTGTGCCCACACCTCCCCACTTACTTCCGTCCAAGGCCGCAATGGATACTTCCATATCCGCCACAAATTCACCTGTATCTCCACACACATCATTTATTGCATCCACTGCACCCGATGTGGCCTCCTCTATATTGGGGATACAGACCGCCGACTTGCGGGACATTTCAGAGAACGTGCCTTTCTTCACCGTTACATGTTTCTGTTGATGAATATTTCAATTTCCTGGAAAAATACCAATGGGTCTTTATATTCTTTCGTAATAATCCCAGAGTATCATCGTTCCGACACCGACATCATTGGCCTAGATAGCCTCCTTGAAGTCTTCATGTTGGGGGTTAAGGTAGTTTTCAGGCTATCAAATGCCTTTTCACAGTCCGCTGTGCACCGAAATTATTCGCCTTTATTAGCAAGTCAATGTTTGGAGCAGCCACACTGTTAAGTTTCGGCACAAACATTTGGCAAACTTCACACAATACCAGAAAGTGTAGTATTGCTATTTCTGCCAACCATGTGGGAAATTCCCCAATTACTTACATTTTCCAATCCGTGGAGCCATTTTCCCTTTCTCAATAACAAAACGGCATCGGGTGGGCGGCACGGTGGCACAGTGGTTAGCGCTGCTGCCTCACAGCGCCAGAGACCAGGGTTCAATTCCCGCCTCAGGCGACTGACTGTGTGGAGTTTGCACGTTCTCCCCGTGTCTGCGTGGGTTTCCTCCGGGTGCTCCGGTTTCCTCCCACAGTCCAAAGTGGTGCAGGTAAGGTGAATTGACCATGCTAAATTGCCCGTAGTGTTAGGTATAGGGGTAAATGTATGGGTGGGTTGCGCTTTGGCAGGTTGGTGTGTATTTGTTGGGCCAAAGGGCCTGTTTCCACACTGTAATGTAATCTAATCTAGTCTAAAGCCTAAGAAGGTGACTTGGGCTTTGACAAATTCACTTTTATCTAGCTCTATCACCAAACATACCTTCCACAATCAATCAAACAATTTCAACAAATGGTGCAAACGTTCCTTCCATGACTGACTAAAAATCACTAGGTCAACAATACACATCACACTGGTGGGTAATCGAGCAATAACCTTATTAGCTAGTCTCTGAAATGTGGCTGGTGCGGTTTTATGCCAAATGGTTTCTGCACTGATATGGTCCAGAGCCCTTTGAACTGCTCTGTCAGATGTATTTGGCAACTTAGAATTGTAAGTTGCTTGTCCCACTTCTTGACACAGTCCTCCAACTGCAGAATTGGATATGCATCAGTCTTTTCAACGGTGTGACATTGCAATTATTCACACATAGCCGTTGGGTACCATCTCGCTCTGGCACAATGAATATGGTTGAGCTCCAGTCACAGTAACTCACTTCCGTTATGCCAAATTGAAGCATGCGGTCTACCTTCCTCTGAATCTGTGCCAATTTTGGAGTGTTATGTCTACAAAGATGTTGCTTAATCAGAACAGCATCTCCTATTATGCACAATTAGGTTGGTACTTCCCAGTTTATTTCCACAAATCTCCCCATGTGAAAGTAATAACTCTTTTAAGTCATTTTCATTTTCTTGTGGAAAGTAACTCAGTAATACATCCCATTTTTGACAAATTACTCATTATACAATTTGATTTGAGGAACGTCCAGTTAAGAATCCTTTGAATTTGGTTCTTTCGTCTGTGCTAAAATCATTAACACATCCTTCTCTTGCTTTCCTTCCCTTTCGAAAAACCTTTTGAGCATATTCAAATGAAACACTCTGTGAGATTTCTTCCTGTCTGGAATCCTTATCATATAGTTCATCTCACTCAATTTCGTCTCGATTCAATAAGGCACACTGAACCTTGCTTTTACCTGGAAGTAATACCATACCTTACCTCTAATGACAAATTTGCGAATTTGTATTTCATTATACGCATCCTGTTTCATTGAATGCTGTGATACTTTTAAAATCTGTCTAGCCATCTCTCCGGATATCTTTAGTTGTGCTCCAAAATTTGACACATGGTCCAAATATGTGGTCTGCCAATTCTAATTTATAAATTTTTCTTTAATCAATTTTAACAGTCTCCTTTCTTCATGCCCAAACATTAATACAAATGGCCTGAATTTGGTCGATTCATTTGGTGCATCTCTGATCGAAAAAAGTCCACACTGAATTCCTTTATCCCAATCATCTGGATAATCCCGTCCATAAGCCGTCAACATGGTCTTTAGTATTTGATACCATCTCTCTAGCACTCCCTGCGATTCTGGGGCGGCCCACAGTAAATTGCTTTACTCTCAAGTGATCCAGAACTACCTTGAATACTTTTGATGTGAACTTTCGTCTTTGAGTTAACTGGATCTCTGTTGGCAGTTTGTAACTAGTAAAAAAGAAAGTGTTATTCTTCTGCAACCCTTTTAGCTGTGATGTCGTGTATTGGGATTGCCTTGGAAATCAAGTCGATACATCCATTATTGTTCCTAAATATATATTCCCAGTTTTTGTTTGAGATGGAGGACCTATGAAATCAATATTGTGAAAGGTTACTCAAATGCGAGGATAGATATTAAAGATGCTGGTTTTATGTGGTTTCACGATTGGCTGACATGTACGACACGTCTAGCAAAATTCACCGACATCCCTTTGTAGCCCAAGCCTTAAAAATGTATTTGTATTTTAGCCTGTGTTCTCCTCACTCCTAAATGATCTCTAAGTGGAAGCTCATCCGTCATTCACAGCACTGCCTTTCTCTGCCCCACTAGCAAAGCAATCTGATGAACTTCTGCCCATTTCTCATCTGCTTGAAGGTATGTTGGTCTCCATTTCCTAATTCACACATCATTTGTTAAGGCTTAACACACAGGGATGCATTCACTCTCCCTCTCTGCACATACATTTTAATGCAAAGTTTTAAGTTCTCATCTTTCAGCTGCAACTCGATAATCTTAGCAGAGCAAAAGATATTTGCATGTTTACCTGTTTGCTCCTTCTCTGTCCCATTTATCTGATCAAAAAGTCCCTGTTGCAGCTATCTCAGCTTAACTATCTGTGCCTTTTGATCTCTGCTGCTTCAGCCTGTGCCTCTGTGATCCTGTGGCTACACAATCTAGGAAAATCCCTCGATAAAGATCCTTCATGTCTTCAGTTGTCTGTGTCTCCACTGGGTTTTCAATTCGAGTAGATAGCATGTCTACCGGTGAGTCAATGTTACCATTTCCAAGAAGAAATGGTAACATTGAGCTGAGAGTTTGTCCAGTACTCCTACCACAAATTCTCCACTCTTCTCTGGACACACTAGCCTCATTTTATATCAGTGATCACTTTGTATCTCAACATGAATTCCTGTTACCAGTGACTTTTCTGGCAATAATCCTTCAAGCGTATATATCTCCTCAACCCTCAGCATCAGAGACTGAGATGATGCTGGGACCCTCAAAATCGTAACCTCTTTACTTGCTACTTCTTGCCAATGCGAATCCACTTTACCATTGCATGGATATTTTTAAGAGATCTGGCACTTCATTCCTCAAACAGCCTGTGATCATTTGTACACTCTGAGGCAGACGTCTAATTTGCCTTGTACATTTTGTTACTAGTCCAACAAAACATCCAGGCACGTCAGGATTTCCTACATGTGGCTTTTTCCGACCCAACAATTCGGATTTCTTGTTTATTACAATGAAAACACGAGAGCTTTTTTATTTCTTTGTCACCTCAACGGTTTCCTTTTTACCTTGTGATATTTTCTTCATACGATCTTCACTAAGATCGACCTTCCCGTTCAACGTGAGGATTTATCTTTGCCCCAATTTCTATCCCTCATGGACGGAACCTGACTCTGGAAGTCAACCCGTATTCTATCAACCAGCTCATAATCATCAGCCACTTGAGCTGCTAAACTTGCCGTTTTCACTCACTGCTCTCCAACATTCAGCTTACCTTCAGCCTTGATCTCCTGCCTTTTATGCTGACGTCACGTTTTAAGTGTCAGTTTCTGAACTTCAAACTCTTTCCATTTTTTTCTGTTCTGCTTTTAACCGAAAGTCAAACTGTTCCGTTTCTGCTGCCCATTCCATTTCTCTCGCCTTTAACTCAGGCTGCTTCATTTGCAATCGAGTTTTTGCTGTCTCCCTAGATTCTGATTGTTTTACCAGTAGGTTTAATGGTTGAGCTACTGCTGTAATCATTTCTCCTATCCTCACAGAAGGAGGTAGCTCTAATCCCAGCGTGTGTGATAACTCCTGCAATTTGGTCTTATTCACCTTGTGGAAAACTTCCAAAATCATCACATCCAGTGTCAGAAAACATTTGGCGACTGAAACAGCCATTTCCATTCCAAGCTTTGCCTACCCAAATAAACCAACGTCCGATATAAAGACACTAGAACCAACTACTCGCTGTTTAACATCTGTTATGAGCTCGGTCAGATCACTCAAAACATTCTTAAACAGGCAGCCCACAATTTGCAATTTGCAAAAATTTGCAATTTGCAAAACTTTGCAATTTGTTTCGGTCAGTGTACAGTAAATGTTACCAGGAGTAAGTTAGGTACATTGACTGCTAGGTTTTAAGAGAGACAAAAACAAAATATTCACAATATTACGGAATGAAACACACAGAATAAAGAACATTTACAGAAATCGGACTATCCATAACTAAACTTAATTATGCTGTTCCAAATATACACAACAGCAACAATCATCAAACGCCTTACACACAGAACAACACCATTACAACAAAGGCTTCCAGGTCGAAGCTAGAAGGGCAGAAGGAGAGAGTCTATCAGCCGGTTCCCACACAAACCACTGTTTAACTGAATCTAACTTAACATTATACAGGTCACTTCTCAAATATGATCACTTTGGCCTGACGGCACATCTTTTTCAAAATCTTTTTTCCTCTCTGTACCAAACTAGCCACACCGGAGATGGGAGCTGGATTCCGACCCCTCTGAAAAAGACGAATAACACAGCATCCTTGAAAAAAGGAACAGCTTTTTGAAAACAAGAAGCAGCTTTGTGACAAGAGGTAGATAGAGGTGTAGAGAAAGATAAAGAGAGATAAGGGGAGCAAGAGAGAGAGGCAGTTTGGCGTGGAGAGAGAGTGGGAGAGATAGCGAGCAAGAGAAAGATAAATGTCCTGCTTTATCGGATATACAAGCTTCCTGAAGTCCAAACAATGGAACGCTGAATTAGAAGTATTGATGCATTTGCCTGAATGGGTTGGGATGGTAATCCTAATAATCCGTTCCAGAAAGATAAACAGCTGACGTCGACATTTATGTGTGGGAAATAACGTCTCGTGAAGGACATATAAGAATCTGGCCAGCTTTTTATTACTATAATGAATGTCTTATTGTGACTGTGTTTGTTTGTCTGTATTTATTATTTATGGGGGCTGATTTTTTGTGTTTCTTTCTTTTATAAGGCACAAGCATTAATCAGCAATTCTTGTTATTTTTTAAATGAATTGCTAAGATTGTCTTTAAGATAGTGGTAAGTTCCACGGAAGTGTTGCTGACCAAAGATACCTTGGAGTGCAGGCTCATAGCTCCTTGAAAGTAGAGTCGCAGCTAAATAGGATAGTGAAGAAGGCGTTCGGTATGTTTTCCTTTATTGTTCAGAATATTGAGGACAGTAGTTGGGAGGTCATGTTGTAGCTGAACAGAACATTGATTCGGCCAAGTTTGGAATATTGCATGCACTGCTGGTCTCCTTCCTATCGGAAGGATACTGTGAAACTTGAATGTGTTCAGAAAAGATTTACAAGGATGTTACCAGGGTTGGACGTTCTGAGCTACAGAGAGAGGTTGAATAGGATGAGACTGTTTCCCCTGGAGTGTCGGTGGCCATATGGAGGTTCATAAAATTATGAGGGGCATCGAAAGGATAACATGACAAAATCTTTCTCCTGGGGTGAGGGAATAAAGAACGAGAGAGACAAGGTGTAGGGTGAGTGGGGAAATTCCGGAGAGACCTAAATGATAACTTCTTCATGCAGAGGGTGGTGTATGTATGGAATGAGCTGCCAGAGGAAGTGGTGGAGGCTGGTACACTTGCAGCATTTAAAAGGCATCTGGAAGGGTATATAAATAAGAAGGGCTTGGAAGGATATGGATTGAGTGCTGGCATGTGAGACTAGATTGGGTTGGGACATCTGGCCGTTATGGACGGATTGGATTGAAGGGTCCGTTTCCGTGCTTTATAGCTCTATGACTCTATGACTTGAAGATACAAAATCTGTGCGTGGAAATTTACTATTTGACAAGTCTGGAATTCATTGAATTGGAAATTCTGATCCGAATCATTGCAGTGATTAGTCGAGGTTCTTCGATTGTTTATTTAAACTATGCTGTGAATATAGTGTGTGTGTGTGTTGTGGGGAGCGGGGTGTTCGGGGGAAGGGGGGGGGGGTGGGGGAGAGTGGGGGAGCTCTCTGACTCTATGTTATAACAGTCTTTGTCCCCATATTCAGGATTCTACCATCTTCCACGGTGAGTCAATGATCGTAAAAGTCATTGTTATAAACAGGGACAGAGAAACAATTTCACTTCAAACTGTAAATTGGATACCGTGTTGAAAGAAAAAAGAAACGACAGGCGTGAATAGGGCGCGGGGAGCCTCTAATGAGATTCTTTGCGGAGATGAAACCATGAAGGGAATTCAAAAGAAGAAAATGAAACATCTAAGCTGAGATACAAACCAAAACCAATAAATTACTGTCAGAAGAGGGATAATTGTCTAGGCTGTGTCTAACCCTGGCTTATAATTACGGGGAGCGGACAGGTGACATTTGGAATACAAATGTGAGTTGCCAAGCGCACAGACAAGGGGTTTGCACAGTCAAAAAAGGCAGAAACCCACGTTCAAAAGTTTCAATAAGGAAAAGGCTACGAGGCTGGAAATGAATGCGGTTTCAAAGGAGTGGCGCAATCGGTGAACCCATTCACTCAGATGTTGGCCAGTTTTGAAAGTGTGGGTGGGGCTGGGTGATAGGGCTGTCATATGGCCGGTACCAATGGGTAAGAATTGGAATTGAGATTGAAGATATTGGCTTTAGCTATATCCATATTTCCATGAAAGATTGTAACAGAGGTTAGCCGTGGGTTAGAGGAACAGGGTTTTAGAGACACTTACCAGTGATGCCAAGAATTGCGAGCATTGGGTAATAAGCACCCTGTATAACCTGAAGTGCAAACGAAATCCGATGAGCTATAGTTATCCAAGATTTATCTGAAAAAAAGCCATTGAAAGCCATATGTGAAACTCCTGCCTAATGTAGTGACATTCCATTCCATTGCTCTCAGGTTTTGATCCACTGTAACAATATTCCAATCCTTTGTTCTCAGGTTCTTATCTCTCCATATCTGGACCTGTTGGCCCCAGTTATTGTTGGCATTGAGCTTCCCAGGCACAGATTGTTATAATTACATCAAAAGCAAGGATTATTAATGCCAGGCATGCAATCTTTTCAGGATCAATGGAGGCTGTCATTAATTACAGTGGTTAAACAAACAAGTTCACTTAACACCTTAATACCCAGCACTGACTGTAACATAATACATTCGCTCATGTTGAGTGCTGACTTGGTAGTTTTTTTAAGGACTTCCACTGCGTAAAACAATCGTGAAGAAAAAGCAAAGACCTACCATTGAATGTGGCAGAGGTTTCAGAGGATTGGAGTATTGGAACATGCTTTGTTGATACCTCTGTAGAAGTGGAGAACAATAAAGCCTAGAACGACAGAACAGTCAGCATAACATCTGAGAAGGGGTCAGGAAACTCTTGAATGCATAATCACAGACAGAATTTGACAGGGCGTTGGGATGACAAGGACAAATCCGTCTAGATATCTGCAAAATCAAATCGTGTCAGTCTTCAGTGAACTGCAGGCAAACGTCTCAGGATCTCTCTGTTCCGCTGAATTTCCTAGAGTCCTCGTCACCAGAATCTGGCAACATTTTCCTCCCTTCATCACAAGACAGAGCTCAGACATTCTCAGTTTCACACGACTCCTCCAGGGTGCTCAGCAAATACTTCTGGTCTGAAATGTTCTGGTCTGGAAATCCCTACCTTGCCAATCCTAAACAATCTCACTCTCAGCAAAAGTATTTTGCATCGGCATCATCAGCCAAAATTTGGCAAGTCTGCTCAGGTTAAACTGTGAAGGTTCATTTTTCAGATGTTCGTTGTTTGCCCAAAAATGAACAAAACAAACCCCACCATTTGCCATTGGAATATTCGACCTGACAGCCTCATTTAATGTTTGCTTGATTCCTGTGTAAAACTTCCCCAATGCTTAAGAAAGATGCTATGACTCTCCTGGAAGTTTCTCCCTAATTATGTGATTTACTAGAAATTGCAAGGGGTGCAAGGCTTGAAGGGCTGAATTATATACGTACACTAATCATTCCTGTGCTTTTAGGATGCATGTTAAATTAAAATAGATCATAGAGGAGATTTGTATCGAAGAAATGAACTATCTCAGATGAATAAACTCTGCTCCATGGGCTACCGTTAACTTACTGATGTCAAACAGAGTCCGTTCCTAGACCGGCAGGAAGTACCATTGGGACGCCATTAAGCATCAAAGCACGAAATTCTATGAGGCTGAGCATTATCAGAACGCGAGAGTGTGGTCAGCATCGTGAAGGTAGTTGGAATGCAAATCTGTCATTCCGAACCACTTTGATTCCCTAAATCAACGTGATTCGCCAAAGGCAATTTTGTCCAGAAACATGCGTCACGAAAGGAAGGCTATTAAGGTTGATTCACATACGTGACAACAGTCTCTGTGGAGTTATTTCAATGCCGAAAAGAGAAAACAAATGCTTTTGCAGGAATTTAATAGCAACTGCCGTTATTGAGTTGAACAAATATTTCTGGTGTCATGCTGCTATTTGGGAAGCTTAATTCATTCAATCAACGGGAAGAGGAAGGTCAGCTTGCAGCATTCCTCGAGCAGTGGCTGCCATAGCTTTTAAAACTGGAAGCCGGATCAGGCCGGGTTAGGGTAGAATGGGCCTACCGGGTCGCAATACCCGGGCCCGGCTCGAACCAGCGCCCATGCCCGGTCCTGTTCCGGCTGCAGAGCTACAAGGTGAGGCAGATACTCCTAGAAGCCTCTAGAAATCTCGGAAAAGACCCCCAAGCTATGATCTATAAAGGATCCAAGATCATGTTATTCCAGGACTTTTCGCCAGCTCTGGTCCGAAAGAGGAAGGCATTCGACGATGCGAAGAAGCGTTTAAGGAACTTAAATATTCAGTACTCCTTACACTATCCAGCGACGTTACGCTTAAACCATGAAGGATCCGTATATAACTTTGGATCACCAGAAAAGGCTAAGGAATTCTTGGACTCTCTTAGATAAACTGGAAGACATAATGGATGTTGGTTTGCCTTCCCCCCCGCTTTGGTTTATATCCCCCCCTTTTTTTT
>NC_057758.1:1245990-1248368 GCF_004010195.1 Chiloscyllium plagiosum
ATGATCATAAAAAGATTAATGCGATCTTTAGAGAATTTTATTCTGAGTTATATAAATCGCAGGATTGTGAAGATAGGACGAGGAGGATGCAGTCATTTTTTAAAAATCTGACCTTTCCAGGCCTAACTCCGGAACAGGTATCGGTCCTAAATGCTCCTCTAACAGTCCAAGAAATACTTGATGCAATTAGGCAACTTCAGAGTGGTAAGGCACCGGGCCCAGATGGTTTTCAAGCTGAATTCTATAAAGTATTTACGGAAATATTGGCTGGTCCACTTATGGACATTTATAACTATGCATATAGTCAGGGCTGTCTCCCACCTTCGCTGAAAGAGGCAAATACCTCTCTTATCCTTAAAACAGGAAAGGATCCAGAAGATTGTACATCATATAGACCAATATCCTAGCTAAATGTAGATTTTAAACTCCTTTCTGAAACGTTAGCACTGAGACTAGAAAGGGTACTGCCACATGCTATAAAGGAGGATCAGACGGGGTTTATTAAGGGCCGTAGATCATCCAATAATATTAGAAGGGTTTTGAATATGATTCAAACCTGTCATCAGGGAAAGATAGCAGGAGTATTAGTTTCATTAGACGCGGAAAAGGCATTTGATAGGGTTGAATGTTTTTTTTTACACATTGGAAAGGCTTGGCGTTGGACAGGTGTTTACCAAATGGGTCTCAACATTGTATAGTGATCCCAAAGCAGTTGTGGTTACCAATGAACGAGGTTCGGATAGCTTCAGTGTGGGTAGGGGCTGCCGTCAGGGATGTTCCGTCTCGTCATTGTTATTTACGCTAATAATTGAACCACTAGCAGAAGCTATACGAGCTGATCCTAATATAACGGCCCCGAGGCTTGGTACAGGTAAACATAAAATTACCCTTTATGCAGATGATGTTCTTTTATTCCTCAGTAATCTTTTGATGTCCGTACCTCGCCCAATCCAAGTTATTAATACATTTAGCGCATTCTCAGGCTATAAAATTAATTCTTCAAAATCGGAGGCTATGCCAATGGATGGCCTTGCTATGACAACCCACTTCGTGAACGGAATTCTTTTTCCCTTTCGTTGGTCCCTGGAGGGCTTCTTATATTTAGGCATTTTTATTACTCCAGTATTTGGTCGGTTGTATAAGGCTAATTTTGTGCATTTACTGGAAAGGATAAGGCAGGACCTCCAGCGATGGGGAGACCTTCCAATTTCCTGATTGGGTAGAATAGCACTCATCAAAATGAATGTCCTGCCCCGTCTTCTGTATCCTATGAGAATGCTTCCGGTGATGCTGCCGAGGACGGCTCTACGTAAATTATATGGCTCGCTGGGTTCCTTTGTCTGGAATCATAGACGGCCCCTCATTAAGCTGAAGAAGCTACAGCTTCCACAGACAAGGGGAGGATTGGACTTACCAGACTTCAGGAAATATCAGTTAAGTTCCGTATGAAGTTACATAGCTGATTGGGTCTTGTCTGATCCACAATCAATCTGGTTGGACATCGAGGCCTCTCAAGTAAAATACCCACTTATTAACCTTTTATTTTCAGACAAGAGGAAAATCATTAAAGATCACTGTAAAAACCCTATAATGCTAAACACAATTAAGGCTTGGAATATAATGTGGCAAAATGAGGGCAACTCACATAAAACATCCGCCTATGCTCCGATAGTGGGAGCATGGGGATTCCAACCGGGGTTTATCGATGCCACTTTTAAACTCTGGAGATCCAGGGGTATCTTATGTCTAGGGGAGCTATTTAAAGATGGGGTCCTGATGTCTTTTGAACAGATGCGTCAGAAATTCGGATTACCTATTGGAGACCTCTTTCGATACTTCCAAATTCGAGATTATATACAGAAGAAGACTACGTTATTAGATAGTCTTTATAAATCAGATAGAGAATGTAGTGTCCTACGACCAGTGGGGGTATCTTCCATCAGTACTATTTATCATTTACTACATGATGAAGTATCGGGAGATATGGATAATCTGTTGAAAACATGAGATCAGGATTTGGGATTAGAAATCTCGAAAGAAACGTGGAATGATATTTGGGAAAAAGCTAGAAGAATTACTATCTGTAACAGAACCCAGGCTATCCAGCTGAAGATACTTCATAGGGCCCATATAACACCGGTTCGACTGGCAAACGTTTAGGCAGGAGCATCTCCAATGTGTCCCAAATGCAAAATAGAGGTGGGCACTCTTGTACATTGCCTGATATTGGACTAAAGTAGCAAGTACCCTGACAGAAATTTTAGGAACCGAAATTAAAGTGGACCCTATATCTCCCCTTTTGGGTTTTTCGAACTTTCCCTCCCTGGACATGTACGCGAAGAGACTTTCTTTCTGTGCAAGGAAAAATATTTTGGTGA
>NC_057758.1:1248868-1258313 GCF_004010195.1 Chiloscyllium plagiosum
TGGATCTCTGTATCAACTTTGCACATGTTCCCCGTGTCACCAATTATTTTCATCCGGGTGCTCCGGTTTCCTCCTACAGTGCAAAGATGTGCAGGTTTGGCGAATTGGCCATGGTGAATTGCCATGGTGTTAGGTGCATTAGTCAGAGGGAAAAGGGTCATGGTGGATTACTCTTCGGATGGTTGGTGTGGACCGAAAGGCCTGTTTTCACACTGTAGGGAATCTAATCTAATCTAAAAAAAAGAAAGAGGCAGAGGAAGTGGGTTGTGACAAAGAGAGAGATGAGGAGAAAGGAAACAATTGGAGAGGGTGGAGAGATAAAGAGATGCAAACTGAGACATAGAGAAACAGGAAAATGGAGGGAGAATGTAATGGGGAAGGCGGAAGTGAGAGCAAGAGAGATCACTAAGGACGGACAGAAAATGAGACACAGAAAAATGTGCGAGAGAGAGAACTTTAGGCATGGGTTGAGCGATGAAATAGTGTGAACAGAGACAGGAGGACGGATGTGTTTTCCAAATACTTGCCACAACTCTCAGACGTCTCTTCGAACAAGAGAGGCGATGCATCACGGTTGCAGCCACATGACGTCTTGATAAATGAAAGATTGAAAGCAGCACATAGCAAGATCCTGTAATCAACTTTTCTTGCTGAATGATCAAAGATATGAATTAGGCTCCTTACTGAATGAATATTGGTTCCAAGCGAACAACTCCTATCGTTAGAGTGACCATGTGAGATGGTGAAGAATCAAAGCTATTAGGCACATTGAATATAACTTTGAAAAGATAGGCGAGGAGGAAAATTTCTCTTTACATGGTGAACTTTTCTGATGGAATGAGCTGCCTGAAAGGACAAGGGAAGCAGAATTACGGAGATTTTCAAAAAGGGAAATCAATCAAGATTTGAAAGGGTCAATAAAGACGGACATCAGGGGCAAATGGAGAAATTGTGTCAATATAATCCGTTAATCTTTCTAAAACACAACATATGAACGATGTATTGAATGTTCCTCTGGAGAAAAATTCTGCATTTAAATAGAGCGAAGAATTTTGTGAATCCTCCAGCAGTTTCTTTGTCATGCAGGTCGGTTCACTGATAAATGAGGGATGTATTACCACTAATTAGTACCAGCTCTAGTGCATCTCAGCTACTGATTTACTTTCTTTAACATTCAAAAAATGGAGCCAGTCTTTCAGGTTTGAACGTGATCATTAGCATCGAATATTACTGGTTCTCACTTCAATAGTCTTGAATTTCCAGTCTACCCATTGCACAGCTGTGGAGCTCCGTGAAGAATGAAGAAAAATTGATGCTACTTCTCGCGAGCCTGGTACTTGTGGAGCCCATCACAGCCTGTGGTCGAGTCTGTGCAGGTTGTTTAATCGATTCGTGCAACTGCAGAAAGAATTAGTGTGGCCGTTTTTCGGCATATCGAGTGATGATGCAACGAATCAAGGATCAAGGATCAAGAGTCATTCATTTGGACCTTTCGAATATTATCCAGCAAAGAACTACCACTACTCTCCTCGTGTTCCCCTCCAACCGATGTCCCTCAATACACTTTTGCATTGATACATGGTGTTCAAATCTACATCCTTACTCCTTCCCATTTCTGCAACGTCCACCAGTTCTGAAACTTTTCCCAACATGCGCGCATCTAAAATTCTGCCCTACCCCTTGTTTTGTAAGAAATTCAATGGTCTGTCTCTGGATGGGGGCGTTTTCAACTGTCTCAGCCAAAATCTGGAAAATTAGTCTGAAGCACATCTAGTTCAAAACCGGCATTTTGCCTGAACTACTGTGCTTTATCAACGCCACCCTTTTCAACACATACATCATCAAGGCAAACCATAGAGACGCTCAGCAGTTGTGGCAGCATCTGTGGAGAGAAAGGGAAATTTAGTTCACATTTAAACTCAGTCCTTAGACTATGATCACCATCCCCCAACATCACCACCATCCCACTCCCCACTTAGACAGTTTTTTATTCCATCAGTCATCGGGAACATCTTCCCTATTTACCTTGTGTCGTCGATTTTTGATTTCCATGTGGTTCTTGTTGAGAGTAGTTTCTTTGGAGCGAAGTAGAGGGTTAACATTTTGAGCCTCCTTCAAAAATGAGGACTCTTGCTGCCACAGCGCTCTGTGGCAAGGGGTTTCAACGATGCAAGACTCTAAGAGCACTAATCTGTCCTCATCTCAGTCTGAAATGTGTGCCCTTTAATTCTGAGGATATTTTCCTCCAAATACTTTCAAATTGGATGTGTTATAATCAACTGATACATAATTTGCACGTTTTATTGCCCTTTCTCGCATTGGCGACTGGAATCCTCTCTCGATCAAAGTGCAGTCTCTCTAAATGTGTAACTCACTATCTGGTGCAGATGGAAGTGGCAGATCTGCTGATCAACATTTTTCATTTGACACTAAGGCACATTCCCATTGTTTATGTGAAAGAATTTCACTTTGTGAAATTCCTCCCTGTGTGAAACATCTATGTCATTCTTGTCTATGCAGTCATGGATTGTTCTGTCTGGTTCAATTGTGCCTTCACCTTTGATTGATTTATGGCCATTTGTTGACAGAAACTGAAACGTAAATATTGCACTAAGAAAATTGATTCTGCTGTATTGGGAACAGTGACGGTACTGAGCTGTCTAAAGGATATCTTTTTGTATTTTATGTTAACGAGTCAGTATCGACTAAAGAATCTTTCTTGGTTTTGTGAGATACATACGGGTGTTCGACTATTAAATTTCTGGGGAATCATCGAAATCTCTCAGCATCTTCTGACGTCGTGCTTAGCAATTCTTTTGACTTGACTATTGAATGCTTTATGTGTCAGCTATATCCTAATGGCCAACAGAACCTGCCGGAAACTTCAAACTCTCAGCAGAGGAAGCAATGTCATAGATACAAAAATGGAGATTCTGAAAACATCCATAATTTTACTGTTTCTCGTCTCGGTCAACTTTGCACTGCGGTGCGCAGTCATTATGCTTCATTCAATATGGAAACGTGTCCGTCCATTTGGGCAGTAGGCGATATTTCTCCATTATTTTGTAAAGGAATTTAGATACATCTGCCGGCTCAAAAGTTGTTGCACAAATTCTTATGTTGATGCCATCGCATTGACCAGGTTCAGGGGTCAGATGAAGGATGTATTGAAATATCCAATAACTCTCTCACTAAAATTGCTTAGACAGTCAGAAGCAGTTTTTATGAAGAAGAGAAATCAGTCCCAATTCAGGATCACTGAGCATCGTTTTCCCATGACGTCATTAAGTGAGGCACTGGAACAGTGAACGTGCATCAATATGCGATAAGCAGATACAGTGGGATCAGTCTGATCTCGCTCCGGGGTCAGTGATGCATGCACAGTGGAATTAGTCAGCTCTCTCCCTGGGTTCACTGAAACTGGTTAAGCTGGAGATTTTTTTGATTTGGATTGCAGGTGTGACCTGATAATTATTTACAAGTTCATCAGGGACAACGTTTAGGTGAAAAAGCCAAAATTATTTATACAGGATGTGAGAGTCAAAAGCGGAAGGACACAGTTCTAAAGTTAGAGGGGTGAGAGAGTGTAATTACGACAGTGAGATCTGCAACCAAGAATTCGACTGGGGCAGTGAGCGTTGGGACAAACGGAGACTGTAACATGAGCCTTGGGATAAAGTGAGCCCTGATGATGCCGGTGTCACCACATGAACGCGAAGCTTTCTACGAATTAAACCAAACAGTTTAAGCTCACATCGCCTGGTCATCTGTTAAAGTATGAGTGACAATTAGCTATCCAAATTCCACTATTTAAGGCAAAAAATATCAATGTATTTTTCAACTCTAAAAGTGAACATTAAACAACAACTTTCTTAATAACTCTGAGCCTCTTTTCTCCTACTCGATAACAATATTCTGAACCATTAAAATCCGCTATTAAATTAACAGCAACTTAATATGCACAACGAGTCTGCGGCTGTCTTCTCCACTGTCGATCTTCTTCTGTTTGTTGATCGCATTAGATCGGCTTCAGTCTTCTGCTGCAACGTTGCTTCATGTGAAAAAGGTACATTTCAAAGAAAGTGTGGTGAATGGCAGTCTTTCAATGGTAGTTGGTGGCTTTTCTGGCTAACTGTCCAAAATGCCTGCTTTTTTAAAAAATACCCCAAACATCGGATTGTGTCATTGGTTCAATATTGTTTAAAAGTTTAAATTCTAATTGGTTTTAGTATCTTGGGGCATAATGTAAACTGATTGGTTGAATTCAAACTGTTGCGAAATCAACTGAGGTATCTAGGTTGCAGACAAATACTAAATCTTTCGATTTTCCAGCACACTGCTAGTCAGTCACATGACAGGTGTTCGACAGGTTCAGATTTCACTCTCCGTTAAGAGTACAGTGCACAACTTTAATTTCATAGCACCAGCCCCTTTAGACAGCAATGAAAAATCATAATGAAAACATAGCTTCATTTATTTTCTAATTTTAACTCTATTACCATGAAATACAAAGGAATTAATCTAACTTCATATCAATTTCTGCAATACACACATGTCTATACCTTTGATATGTGTTCAATTTTACTGATACGTTATCCGTTAAAATCGTGATAACGCATCTGCTACCATATTCTGATGAGCTGCAATATGTACGATTTGGAAGTTAAAAGTCGGTGACATGGAGATCCAAGATGGCGGCGACCCAGCAAGACTGAGTCTGCAGTGCTCCTCCCAAGTCTTGGGTAAAGTGGGTCACCCACCCCCACCACACTCACCAAATCATTTATAATAGATGTTAATTTAATTAGTCGTTTAATATTAAACTTAAACAATCTAATCTTTAGTAAACATGACTAAAGGGAAGGGAGCCCGCAGCTCTCAACAAGCAGGAACCCCTCCTCCACCCTCTCCAGCTGCAGCTGAGGCGTCCACAGCCGCCCCGGGGGACTTACCTACGGTGACAAGCCTTGCAGAAATGATCTCCAAACTGGACGCGAAGATCGACGCTTTCATTGAAGAATCCCGAAATCGATGGGACTCACTCTCGGCCGCGCTGCAGAAGCACGGCCGAGACGTCCAGGAAATCGAGCGCAGAGTCGGAGGGGCGGAGGTAAAGACCACGACCTCCGAAACAACAGCGCAATCGACCGTGGATCAGGTCTGGACTCTCGAACAGCGAGTCCGGACATTAGAGAATCACATTGACGACCTCGATATTCGTGGTCGTCGAAAAAATATTCGGTTGCTGGGCCTTCCCGAACGGGAAGAGGAAGGTCAGCTTGCAGCATTCCTCGAGCAGTGGCTGCCATACCTTTTAAATCTGGAAGCTGGATCAGGCCGGGTAAGGTAAGAATGGGCCTACCGGGTCGCAATACGGGTGCCCGGCTCGAACCAGCGCCCACGCCTGGTCCTGTTCCGGCTGCAGAGCTACAAGGAGAGGCAGATACTCCGAGAAGCCTCTAGAAATCTCGGAAAAGTCCCACAAGCTATGATCTATAAAGGATCCAAGATCATGTTATTCCAGGAATTTTCGCCAGGTCTGGTCTGAAAGAGGAAGGCATTCGACACGAAGAAGCGTTTAAGGAACTTAAATATTCAGTACTCCTTACACTATCCAGGGACGTTCTGCTTTAACCATGAAGGATCCGTATACAACTTCGGATGACCAGAAAAGGCTAAGGAATTCTTGGACTCTCTTAGATCAACTGTACGACATAATAGATGTTGTTTTGCCTCACCCCCCCCCCCCCCCCCCGCTTTGGTTTATATCCCCCCTTTTTTTCTTACCTGACTGTTTAATATTATCATAGGGGTTTCGGGAGAGGAGAGGAATTTTCTCCCCCACTTGGGGTGGTTTTCTTTTATTATATTGTGTATATATATATATATATATATAAGCTGGGGGTTTTGGTTAATGTTGGTGGGGGGAGGTGTTTACTTTATTTAATTTTATCTCTGTCTTTAGGAGCGGGTTTTTTTCTCCCTTGTTATTTTGTATTAGTATATTTAATTATTATTTGTTGAGGCTGTAATTTGATAGTTATATGTTTATATATGGTATTAACATTACCAAATATATCCAGGTGTTGGTATGGGTGGGGGAGTGTGCTCACTGTTAACTCTAGCTTTGTATTATATTTGAATTCTCCTCATTTTATTGAGGAGTGCCTGGGTCAAGGTTGGGGCATTGGTTGGGAGAGGATATGATGGACTTTTGAAGAGGAAGTTACACCCCCAGGGAACAAGGGGGAAAATCTCCACTTAGATACGTTTTATTTTTTTTTATTTGGAAAT
Organism: Chiloscyllium plagiosum; assembly: GCF_004010195.1. Taxonomy (NCBI): domain Eukaryota; kingdom Metazoa; phylum Chordata; class Chondrichthyes; order Orectolobiformes; family Hemiscylliidae; genus Chiloscyllium; species Chiloscyllium plagiosum. Next base: position 1,255,163 of record NC_057758.1, read on the forward strand.
AGTTTTTTTATTGTATTGTTGTGAGTGTATTAGAGAGGCTTTATTTTTGTAGATTTTATATGTTCTACGCTCGGGATGTTCTGGATCGGGTTCCCCCTCCCGAGGCGTCTCCGATTTGCCCAGATGATTATGGTTGATCAGCCGATTAAGTGGTGCACCTGGCATGTCAAAAGGAAGAAAATATTATCAAATCTTAAGAAGGAAAGAGTTGATATAGCTCTCCTGCAGGAGACACACCTGTCGGATAAAGAACACTTGAAATTACAACAGGGTGGATTTGATCGGGCCTTTTTTTCTTCTTTTAGCTCAAAAAAGCAGGGGAGTTGTTATTCTTGTTCGGAAGAATTTCCCTTTCAAAATCCTAAAGCATTTAAAAGACGAATCTGGACGATATATTTTGATTAAAACCCTCATAAATGGAGAGGAATACGGGATTTTAAATTTGTACTGCCTCCCGCACACCCCTTGAAATTTATCACGGAAGCCTTTTCAAAATTGATGGCTTTTGGTGCCCGTCATACAATTATAGGGGGAGACTTTAATTGTATTATGGATCCGCAAATAGATAGGATTCCCAAGAGTACTGCAGGAGTATCTCCCAGATGTAGACAATTGATGGATCTGAACAAAGAATTAGGATTAGTAGATGTATGGAGATGTCTTCATCCACAGGGCAGAGATTTTTCTTTCTACTCCAATCCACATAAATGTCATACCAGAATTGATATGTTTTTTGCCCCCTCGATTTTTTTAAATTCCATATCATCCTGTAAAATAAGTAGTACAGCAATTTCCGACCACGCTGCTGTCTATATGGAAACTAAGGCGAGGAACAATGGGACCTCCCCTTGGCATTGGCGTATGGACCCCTTCCTAATGAAAGTAAGTAAATTTGTAAAGTACATCTCTGAAGAATTTAAAACTTTTTTAGAAATTAATTCAGGTACAGCTAGCAACCCATCAGTGATGTGGGAGACCATCAAAGGTTACACGCGAGGTTTGATCATCTCCTACTCAGCGACCCAGAAGAAATTGAAGGGAGAACAACAGCGTCTGCTTGAAGCTCGCTTAAAAGCAGTTGAAACTGATAGACCTTCTGTTATTAAATTGCAAAGGATTACGGCTCTAAGGATAGCTCTAAACACTACGTTTACTCAAACGCCTAAGAGGGAAATATTATTTGCAAAACAAAGGTTATATGAATATGGCGACAAACCGGGTAGATACTTAGCATTTCTTGCGAAGAAAATAGGCCCCTCAGACTATTACGTCTATCAAGGAAAGTACGGGTATTTTGACTCATGATCATAAAAAGATTAATGCGATCTTTAGAGAATTTTATTCTGAGGTATATAAATCGCAGGATTGTGAAGATAGGACGAGGAGGATGCAGTCATTTTTTAAAAAATCTGACCTTTCCAGGCCTAACTCAGGAACAGGTGTCGGTCCTAAATGCTCCTCTAACAGTCCAAGAAATACTTGATGCAATTAGGCAACTTCAGAGTGTAAGGCACCGGGCCCAGATGGTTTTCAAGCTGAATTCTATAAAGAATTTACAGAAATATTGGCTGGTCCACTTATGGACATGTATAACTATGCATACAGTCAGTGCTGTCTCCCGCCTTCGCTGAACGAGGCAAATATCTCTCTTATCCTTAAAACAGGAAAGGATCCAGAAGATTGTACATCACATAGACCAACATCCTAGCTAAATGTAGATTTTAAATTCCTTTCTAAAACGTTAGCACTGACACTAGAAAGGGTACTGCCACATACTATAAAGGAGGATCAGACGGGGTTTATTAAGGGCCGTAGATCATCCAATAATATTAGAAGGGTTTTGAATATGATTCAAGCCTGTCATCAGGGAAAGATACCAGGAGTAGTAGTTTCATTAGACGCGGAAAAGGCATTTGATAGGGTTGAATGGTCATTTTTTTTACACATTGGAAAGGCTTGGCGTTGGACAGGTGTTTCCCAAATGGGTCTCAACATTGTATCGTGATCCCAAAGCAGTTGTGGTTACCAATGGATGAGGTTCGGATAGCTTCAGTGGGGGTAGGGGCTGCCCTCAGGAATGTCCCCTCTCGTCATTGTTATTTACGCTAATAATTGAACCACTAGCAGAAGCTATACGAGCTGATCCTAATATAACGGCCCCGAGGGTTGGTACAGGTAAACATAAAATTACCCTTTATGTAGATGATGTTCTTTTATTCCTCAGTAATCCTCTGATTAGCGTACCTCGCCTAATCCAAGTTGTTAATACATTTAGCACATTCTCAGGCTATAAAATTAATTTTCCAAAATCGGAGGCTATGCCAATGGGTGGCCTTGCTGTGACAACCCACTTAGTGGACGGATCCCTTTTTCCCTTTCGTTGGTCCCTGGAGGGCTTCTTATATTTAGGCATTTTTATTACTCCAGTATTTGGTCGGTTGTATAAGGCTAATTGTGTGCATTTACTGGGAAGAATAAGGCAGGACCTCCAGCGATGGGGAGACCTTCCAATTTCCTGATTGGGTAGAAAAGCACTAATCAAAATGAATGTCCTGCCCCGTCTTCTATATCCTATGAGAATGCTTCTGGTGATGCTGCCAAGGACAGCTCTACGTAAATTATATGGCTGGCTGGGTTCCTTTGTCTGGAATCATAGACGGCCCCTCATTAAGCTGAAGAAGCTACAGCTTCCACAGACAAGGGGAGGATTGGACTTCCCAGACTTTAGGAAATATCAGTTAAGTTCCCTATTAAGTTACATAGCTGATTGGGTCTTGTCTGATCCACAATCAATCTGCTTGGACATCGAGGCCTCTCAAGTTCAATACCCACTTATTAACCTTTTATTTTCAGACAAGAGTAAAAACCCTATAATACTAAACACAATTAAGGCTTAGAATATAATGCGGCAAAATGAGGGCAACTCACATAAAACATCCGCCTATGCTCCGATAGTGGGAGCATGGGGATTCCAACCGGGGTTTACAGATGCCACTTTTAAACTCTGGAGATCCAGGGGTATCTCATGTTTAGGGGATCTATTTAAAGATGGGGTCCTGATGTCTTTCGAACAGCTGCGTCAGAAATTCGGATTACCCAATGGAGACCTCTTTCGATACTTCCAAATTCGAGATTACATACAGAAGAAGAC
>NC_057758.1:1261123-1274868 GCF_004010195.1 Chiloscyllium plagiosum
GCTCTGACTCAGTTTGATCATATCTTTATTGAGCATCACATCCAATTCCATCTGAAGCGGTGTAGCTTTTAAAGGATTAAGCTTGCAGGGGTGTTGTTTTATCGGAACAGCATTCCCGACAGCAGGTAGTGAAGAAAGCTAATAGCATGCTGGCATTGATAACAAGAGGAATTGAGTACAGAAGCAAAGAGGTCCTTCTGCAGCTGTCCAGGACCCTGGTGAAACCGCACCTGGAATATTGTGTGCAGTTTTGATCTCCAAATTTGAGGAAAGACATTCTGGCTATTGAGGGAGTGAAGCGTAGATTCATGAGGTCAATTCCTGGAATGGCGGAGCGACTAGGCTTGGTATATGCTTGAGTTTAGAAGGCTGAGAGGGGATCTGATAGAGACGTATAAGATTATTAAAGGATTGGACACTCTGGAGGCAAGAAACATATTTCCGCCGATGGGTGAGTCCCAAACCAGAGGACACAGTATACAAATAAGGGGTAGGCCACTTAGAACAGAGTTGAGGAGAAACTTTTTCACCCAGCGAGTGGTGGGTGTATGGAATACTCTGCCCCTGAAGGCTGTGGAGGCCAAGTCTCTCGATGCTTTCAAGAAAGAGTTGATTAAAGCTCTTCAGGATAGTGGAATCAAGGGTTATGGGGATAAGGCAGGAACAGGATACTGATTGAGGATGATCAGCCATGATCATAATGAATGGTGGTGTTGGCTCGAAGGGCAGAATGACCTACTCCTGCTCCTATTGTCTACTGGCTATTGTCTACGTCTACCTCATGCACAATAGCAGTAGTCTCCCCGCAAATGCCCGCGTATTGCAGCATCAGACTTTCCAAATGCATTCTTTGGAACTGAGACAGATAGTCTACTAACCTACCTCACTTTCCAACGACTTCCTCATTGTTTAACGCATTCTGAGACACATCAAATTCCACAATATCTGAATGTTATTCCTCACTCCGCAGGGCAGTAACTAACATCTGTTTCTCCAACAATTCTTTCTTGGTCATTATAAGACGGTTTCAACATATTCACATGGCATATGCGATACAGTTTATTGTTTTACTTTCTGACATCTACACCAGATAGTTTACCTTGCTCGACCTTTTTTTTTTCTTAATTTGATAAGCACCACTAAACTTGACTTTGAAGAGATCTCCTACTACATGTAACAATGCGATTGCATCATCTCCACCAGAAAATTGTTCGAATTTCAGTGTTTTTTTTTAATCTGAAACATGCTTCCTTCTGTGCTGTAACCTATGCTGTGCCTTGTTTAATTAACACAATCAATCCCTCCCTCACATCTGGTATATAATCCAAGTGTGAGATCTCCGTGTTCTGTACAGTGAATTTATCTTTAATTTCAAAGTGACTCTCTTTTCATTTCCTAATATTAACCCAAAGGGAGTAAACTGAGCAGATTCGTTTGGGGCAACTTTAAGACAAACAGCACAGGTATGATACATTTATTCCAATGATTCTGCTAATCCAGAGAGTGTGTTATTAACACGGTCTTCAGCAACTGATACCATTGGGATTCAGGGAGACACGCACTTGATTTGAAGTGCTGTATAACGAAGCTATTTATGACTTTCTTTCTGATCCGAGCAATAAAGTTGGATCCTTGGACTGATTGAACGTCTCTGAGTAGTCCAGACCTCGTGAAGAAACCTAATAAGTTCTTTGTCATCCTTTATGCCTCAATACTCCGTAATGGAATTGCCTCCGGACATATTTTCGTCACATCCATTATGTTTAGCGAGTACTGGTTCCCACTTTGGGTTCTCGGGAGGGGACCTACAGAATCAATAAGAACCCACATGAAATATTCTTTAAATGCGGGAATTGGTAACAAAGACGCCTGTGCCTTTCCTACCAGTTGGCATGTATATCATGGACAGCAAAAGTTAACCAGATCCGTGTGTATTCCAAGTCAATAGAAATGTTTTTGTAAAATGGCCCGAATCTTCCAATCACCTTGCTATCCTCCTTCTGGTAGCTACCGACAACACAGCGGGTGCACTTCTGCCCATTTCTCTTCTGTAGTAACATCTCGTGGTCTCCATTTTCGCCTTCGCGTTCTATATTATAGATAATAATACTCAGGAATATTCTCTCCCTCAATTTCTGAGTATGCATCAACATATATTTTATTTAATGTCTCGTCTTTCTGTTGTACCTCCATTAGCCTTCCAGAAGTAATCACTTCTGCCTGACCCTCTACCTGTTCAGGTTTTTCCTGCACCATTTCGCCAAACAGGGTATCCACGAACTGAATGTCAATTCCTTTATCTTTCTCTTTAGGTTTTGGAACTTTAGTTCCTGGAACTGGCACTGTCAATTATTCCACTGTTACTTCCTTAGTCTTGAGTTGGCACTCCAACCTGATCTTACATAGGGGAACGCTAAAGGTCTCTCCATCTACCCCTCAAATTAAAACTGTTTCCGGGAGCAGGTCAGCAAGAGTGTAAATACGGCCATCTCTTACTATTTGATGCTGGTTAAATCCTGCAGCCCTCGGTATTATAGCTTATTTCACTTCTTCACCTTACTATCTCAGTATATCTTACACACAGAAATGAATTCTTCAAAGAGATCAGGAACTTACTTCATACACAGCCCTTCCCACGGCTGTGCACTCTCGTGCAGCTCCTCGTCTTTTCTTGGGGTTTCCGTTTCCACTTTCACTTTGCCACTGGCTTGGCCTCTTTGACCACACCTTTTTGCACAGTGTCCTTCCTTAACGACCATCACTGTGACTTTACGTATCCAATTTTATCACCTGAGGCATTTTATCACCTGAGGCATTACAATTCATCTTCACCCTATTGGGATTCCTTTTTAACCTGTGGCAAGCAATTGCCAGTGCTCTCCACTCTTTGCTTGTAGTGGAGGATCTCCCATTCTCCCAATTTCTATCCGTCACAGGGTGAAATTCTTGCTGGAAGCTCAATTTTGTCTTTGCAAAAATATATGTATATCTGCCACCTCTATTGCTCTTCTTGTTTCTGGAACGTTCCCTTCATCCAACTGAATTCTTATCATCTCTGGAAGTGAGTTTTCAATCTCCTCAAGCAGAATATTCCCTCTTAGACCCTAATAGATTGTCTATAGTTTTAGTCCGCACCCATCTGCCAAAATTCCGACTGTGTATTTGACTTTGATGACAAATTCACAATTTCTGACGTTCAAACTCTCTCTCCATCTCTCTTTCTTTTCTCTCGTTTTCACTCTTCCTTACTTTTCTCTCCCCAACCACCCCAAACCCCCACCCCTCTCTCTCTCTCTTTGCTCTCTCTCTCGTTCTCTTTCTCTTTCCTTTTCTTTATCTTCAAACTCAATTTTCGTCAATTGCAATTTCGGTTTTTCAAAGTCGACAGGACTTGTCTGTGTGTCTGACACAGACAAGTGCTTGAGTAACTCCCTTACATTTTCAGATTTACTTTTCTCCTTTGTTGATCCCAATTCTAACCTCTTTGTTAATTCCAAAGGTATGAATTTTACTTTCCTTTCTCAATTTTCTTGGCAAATTCGTGAATAATCTTCAATCATCTTAGCAATTCATAGAAGATAGAACATTCTACATAGAACGTCACAGTGCAGTACAGGCCATTCGGCCCTCGATGTTGCGCCAACCTGTGAAATTAATCTGATGCCCACCTAAACTACACCATTCCATTATTATCTATATGTATGTCTAATGTCCATTTCTATTCCTTTCAATTTAATCAACTACAAACCAACGAAGGTGAAAGAAATGTCTCCTCTACGTTTTTTATTTCAAACAATCTAGGGCACTAATTGGCAAGTGTTTAAATATGATAGAATTTTTCCTACCCAAAATCTGTTCAAGCCAGTCCAAATCTTAGACTGTATTTGTTTAAAACGATACCAGTCACGGGCCGAGCCCCAAAACTGTTAAGACATGATGGTGAATCCTTCTGCTAATTAAACGAAATAACACAGAAAAACTCACCTCGCCTCATAATCTGTTAAAGTATGAGTGACATAGAACTACCCAACTTCAGCTATTTGAAGGATAATATATCATTTTCTTATTTTTATATCGAATGTGAACATTAAGCAACAAGTGCTTTCAACTCTCAGCTTCCTTTGTCTTAAACGTTTCTTATCTTCCTCCCACTTTTTAACGATATCCTGATCCAATAAAAGCCCCTGTTAAATTTATGCAACTTCATTTTCAAAATCAGTTAGCGGCCATCGTCTCCAGTGTCTGTCTTCCTCTGTTTGTATGTCTCCCTGGTCTTTTCCTGCACAGATGTTTCAGATGAAAAAGGTACCTTTGACAGAGGTTGTAATGAATAGCAGTCTTTCTATGGTAGTTGGTGCTTTTTCTGGCTACCTGCCCAAAGTGCCTGTTTTTTTCCTTAAATATCCGAAACATTGGATCGTCTCATTAGTTCGATGTTGTCAACATAGGTAAGCTCAAAATTGATTGAGTGTTAGTATCTTCGACATAATTTAACTGATTAGGAAATTAAAACTGCTGCGGAGTAACATAGGTATTGAGGTTACATACAAATGCTGCATCTTTCAATATTCCAGCACACATTATGTTTGCTTGTCAGTCACATGACAGGTATTTGACAGGTTTCAGCTTTCACACTAAAGCTACAGGACACAGCTTCAACTTCATACTACTGGAGACTCAGAGTTGGAAAAAAACCTGGCGCTTCAGAACTCATGGCAGACCAGGCATCATCTGAGGAGCAAGGTAGTCGACGTTTCAGGCCAGAAGAAAGATCCTGCTCGAAATATCGACTCTCTTGCTTCTCGGATGCCGTCTGACTTGCTGTGCTTTGTCCAGCGCCAAGCTTTTGATCGGTGATTTCTCGGTTTTGCCGAGTCTTGGACAGTTAAATCTGGGACTGAAAGTGAGACTGGGACAGGGAGCTCAGGGGCTGACAGAGACTGGGACAGTGAGCCGTGGGGCTGAACGAGAGTGTGGCAGAGAGCTCTGGGACTGAGAGTGAGACTGTGAAATTGAGCTCTGGAGCTGACAATAGGAGCAGGAGTAGGTCATTCTGCCCTTCGAGCCAACACCTCCATTCATTATGATCATGGCTGATCATCCTCAATCAGTATCCTGTTCTTGCCTTATCCCCATAACCCTTGATTCCACTATCCTTAAGAGCCCTATCCAACTCTTTCTTGAAAGCATCGAGAGACTTGGCCTCCACAGCCTTCAGGGGCAGAGTATTCCATACACCCACCACTCGCTGGGTGAAAACGTTTCTCCTCTACTCTGTTCTAAGTGGCCTACCCCTTATTTTTATACTGTGTCCTCTGGTTTGGGACTCACCCATCGGCGGAAATATGTTTCTTGCCTCCAGAGTGTCCAATCCTTTAATAATCTTATACGTCTCTATCAGATCCCCTCTCAGCCTTCTAAACTCAAGCATATACCAAGCCTAGTCGCTCCAATCTTTCAGCATATGATAGTCCTGCCATTCCAGAAATTGACCTCGTGAACGTATACTGCACTCCCTCAATGGCCAGAATGTCCTTCCTCAAATTTGGAGACATAACCTGCACACAATATTCCAGGGGCGGTTTCACCAGGTCCTGGACAGCTGCAGAAGGACCTCTTTGCTTCTGTACTCAATTCCTCTTGTTATCAATGCCAGCATGCTATTAGCTTTCTTCACTACCTGCTGTCGGGAATGCTGTTCCGATAAAACAACACCCCTGCAAGCTTAATCCTTTAAAAGCTACACCGCTTCAGATGGAATTGGATGTGATGCTCAATAAAGATATGATCAAACTGAGTCAGAGCGGGTGGAGTTCACTAATTGCGTTCATTGCCAAACCTAATGTGACTCAAAGATTTCGTTTGGATTATTGGAAGGTCAGCACTGCAACACAATTTGACTCATACCCAATATCAAGTTTGGAGGATAATATAGAGAAAGGTACATCACAAGTTATTGGTTATTGGAAGGAAACTTTACCAGAGAAAGCGAAAAGAAATTCTGCATTTGTAAGCCCAAAAGAGCTACATCAATTCAAAATCCCTTTCATCCCTTTGGAATAAAGAGTGCCCATTGACATACCAACAAATCATGAACAGAGATTTCACTGTTTTAACTAAATCTACTGTCTTTCTGAATGATGTCGTGATTTTAATTGAGCCCTGGAAAGATCACTTGGTACAGTTAGCAGAACTCATTGAACAATGAAGAGATGTAAAACTTGTGTTAAGCTTGAAGAAAGCAGAATTCACCAAGGCAGAGTTGACGTTCTTGGGGCATAACATTGGTCTTGGAAGTTTGACCAAAAGACGTAGGCTCTCGAGGAATTTTCAAGACCAATCTCAAAGAAACGGATGTTTCGATTTTTGTGATTGAGCAGATTCTACCGGAGGTTTCCTCTGAAACCTCAGTAGCGCAGCTGTTACCAGATTTTCTGATGAAGAACGCAGACTTTCGGTGGTCAGAACAAGGCTAGGAGGCATTTAACAACTTAAAACCAATATTAACTTCTGCACCAGTTTTAGCTACACCCAGCTTGTTGAAACGCTTCAAAGTTGCAGGTAATTCTAGTGATGTAGGAGTTGGAATTGTACTGCTTCAGGAAGATAGTGATGGAATTGACCTATCTTGGTTAGTTTTCAAGGAAACTCAACACCCACCAAATAAACTGGTCTCGGATTGAAAAAAAGAGTTATTGAGTTTGGTATTGCCCTTACAACGTTATAATGTTCACGTTAGGAACTATGTGCCAGAACACGCATCAGAATCCACTCATCTCCTTGGAGCAATTTAATGGCAAGAATGTGAGACTATTCATTTCCAGTCTTATGTCACCGAGTTCACCAAAATATTTTTCCTTGCACAGAAAGAAAGAATAGAAAATAGTCTCTTCCCGTACATGTCCAAGGAGGGAAAGTTCGAAAAGCCCAAAAGGAGAGATACAGGGTCCACTTTAATTTCCGTTCCTAAAATTTCTGTCAGGGTACTTGCTACTTTAGTCCAATATCTACGGGTCTTATGACCGGTCCATAGGCAATGTACAAGAGTGCCCACCTCTATTTTGCATTTGGGACACATTGGAGATGCTCCTGCCTTAAATTTTGCAAGTCGAACCGGTGCTACATGGGCCCTATGAAGTATCTTCAGCTGGATAGCCTGGGTTGTGTTACAGATCGTAATTCTGCTAGCGTTTTCCCAAATATCATTCCACGTTTCTATAGAGATTTCTAGTTCCAAATCCTGATCCCATGTTTTAAGCAGATTATCCATATCTCCCGATACTTCATCATGTAGTAAATGAAATAGTACTGACGCAAGATACCCCCACTGGTCGTAGGACACTACATTCTCTATCTGATTTATAAAGACTATCTAATAACGTAGTCTTCTTCTGTATATAATCTCGAATTTGGAAGTATCGAAAGAGGTCTCCAATAGGTAATCCGAATTTCTGACGCAGCTGTTCAAAAGACATCAGGACCCCAGTTAATAAGTGGGTATTGAACTTGAGAGGCCTCGATGTCCAACCAGATTGATTGTGGATCAGACAAGACCCAATCAGCTATGTAACTTAATAGGGAACTTAACTGATATTTCCTAAAGTCTGGGAAGTCCAATCCTCCCCTTGTCAAACCAACATCTATTATGTCTTACAGTTTATCTAAGAGAGTCCAAGAATTCCTTAGCCTTTTCTGGTGATCCAAAGTTTTATACGGATCCTTCATGGTTAAAGCGGAACGCCGCTGGATAGTGTAAGGAATACTGAATATTTAAGTTCCTTAAACGCTTCTTCGCCTCGTCGAATGCCTTCCTCTTTCGGACCAGAGCTGGCGAAAAGTCCTGGAATAACATGATCTTGGATCCTTTATAGATCAAAGCTTGGGGGTCTTTTCCGAGATTTCTAGAGGCTTCTAGGAGTATCTGCCTCTACTTGTAGCTCTGCAGCCGGAACAGGACCGGGCGTGGGCGCTGGTTCGAGCTGGGTGCGCATATTGTTACTTGGTAGGCCCATTCTACCCTTACCCGGCCTGATCCAGCTTCCAGATTTAAAAGCTATGGCTGCCACTGCTCGAGGAAAGCTGCAAGCTGACCTTCCTCTTCCCGTTCGGGATGGCCCAGCAACCGATTTTTTTTTTACTTTGGCTTTTTAGATTAGATTAGATTACTTTACAGTGTGGAAACAGGCCCTTCGGCCCAACAAGTCCACACCGACCCGCCGAAGCGCAACCCACCCATACCCCTACATTTACCCCTTACCTAACACTACGGACAATTTAACATGGCCAATTCACCTGACCTGCACATCTTTGGATTGTGGGAGGAAACCGGAGCACCCGGAGGAAACCCACGCAGACACGGGGAGAATGTGCAAACTCCACACAGTCAGTCGCCTGAGGCGGGAACTGAAACCGGGTCTCTTGCGCTGCGAGGCAGCAGTGCTAACCACTGTGCCACCGTGCCGCCCACCTGAACATTGTCCCTGATGAACTTTATATAAATAATTATCAGGTCACACCTGCAATCCAAATAAAAAAATTTCCAGCTTAACCAGTTTCAGTGAACCCAGGGAGAGAGCTGATTAATTCCACTGTGCATGCATCACTGACCCCGGAGCGAGCTCAGACTGATCCCACTGTGTCTGCTTATCGCATTTTGATGCACGTTCACTGTTCCAGTGCCTCACTTAATGACGTCATGGGAAAACGATGCTCAGTGATCCTGAATTGGGACTGATTTCTCTTCTTCATAAAAACTGCTTCTGACTGTCTAAGCAATTTTAGTGAGAGAGTTATTGGATATTTCAATACATCCTTCATCTGACCCCTGAACTTGGTCAATGCGATGGCATAAACATAGGTATTTGTGCAACAACTTTTAAGCCGGCAGATGTATCTAAATTCCTTTACAAAATAATGGAGAAATATCGCCTACTGCCCAAATGGACGGACACGTTTCCATATTGAATGAAGCATAATGACTGCGCACAGCAGTGCAAAGTTGACCGAGACGAGAAACAGTAAAATTATGGATGTTTTCAGAATCTCCATTTTTGTGTCTATGACATTGCTTCCTCTGCTGAGAGTTTGAAGTCTCCTATCTCACAAAACCAAGAAAGATTCTTTAGTCGATACTGACTCGTTAACATAAAATACAAAAAGATGTCCTGTAGACAGCTCAGTACCGTCACTATTCCCAATACAGCAGAATCAATTTTCTTAGTGCAATATTTACGTTTCAGTTTCTGTCAACAAATGGCCATAAATCGATCAAAGGTGAAGGCACAATTGAACCAGACAGAACAATCCATGACTGCATAGACAAGAATGACATAGATGTTTCACACAGGAAGGAATTTCACAAAGTGAAATTCTTTCACATAAACAATGGGAATGTGCCTTAGTGTCAAATGAAAAATGTTGATCAGCAGATCCGCCACTGCCATCTCCACCAGATAGTTGGTTACACATTTAGAGAGACTGCACTTTGATCGAGAGAGGATTCCAATCGCCAGTACGCTTAATGCGAGAAAGGGCAATAAAACGTGCAAATCATGTATCAGTTGAATATAACACATCCAATTTGAAAGCATTTGGAGGAAAATATCCTCAGAATTAAAGGCCACACATTTCAGACTGAGGTGAGGACAGATTAGTGTTCTTAGAGTCTTGCATCGTTGAAATCCCTTGCCACAGAGCGCTGTGGCAGCAAGAGTCCTCATTTTTGAAGGAGGCTCAAAATGTTAACCCTCTTCTTCGCTCCAAAGAAACTACTCTCAAAAAGAGCCACATGGAAATCAAAAAACGACGACACAAGGTAAATCGGGAAGATGTTCCCGATGACTGATGGAATAAAAAACTGTTTAAGTGGGGAGTGGGATGGTTGCGATTTTGGGGGAAGGTGATCATAGTCTAAGGACTGAGGTTAAATGTGAACTAAATTTCCCTTTCTCTCCACAGATGCTGCCACAACTGCTGAGCTTCTCAAGGTTTGCCTTGATGATGTATGTGTTGAAAAGGGTGGCGTTGATAAAGCACAGTAGGTCAGGCAAAATGCCGGTTTTGAACTAGATGTGCTTCAGACTAATTTTCCAGATTTTGGATGAGACAGTTGAAAATGCCCCCATCCAGAGACAGACCATTGAATTTCTTACAAAACAAGGGGTGGGGCAGAATTTGAGATGTGCGCATGTTGGGAAAAGTTTCAGAACTGGTGGACGTTGCAGAAATGGGAAGCAGTAAGGATGTAGATTTGAACAGCACGTATCAACGCAAAAGTGTATTGAGGGACATCGGTTGGAGGGGAAGACGAGGAGAGTAGCGGTAGTTCTTTGCTGGATAATATTCGAAAGGTCCAAATGAATGACTCTGCATCCTTGATTCGTTGCATCATCACTCGATATGTCGAAAAACGGCCACACTAATTCTTTTTGCAGTTGCACGAATCGATTAAACAACCTGCACAGACTCGACCACAGGCTGTGATGGGCTCCACAAGTACCAGGCTCGCGAGAAGTAGCATCAATTTTTCTTCATTCTCCACGGAGCTCCACAGCTGTGCAATGGGTAGACTGGAAAATCAAGACTATTGAAGTGAGAACCAGTAATATTCGATGCTAATGATCACATTCAAACCTGAAAGACTGGCTCCATTTTTTGAATGTTAAAGAAAGTAAATCAGTAGCTGAGATGCACTAGAGCTGGTACTAATTAATGGTAATTCATCCCTCATTTATCAGTGAACCGACCTGCATTACAAAGAAACTGCTGGAGGATTCACAAAATTCTTCGCTCTATGTAAATGCAGAATTTTTCTCCAGAGGAAAATTTAATACATCGTTCATCTGTTGTGTTTTAGAAAGATTAACGGATTATATTGACGCAATTTCTCCATTTGCCCCTGATGTCCGTCTTTATTGACCCTTTCAATGCTTGATTGATTTCCCTTTTTGAAAATCTCCGTAATTCTGCTTCCCTTGTCCTTTCAGGCAGCTCATTCCATCAGAAAAGTTCTCCATGTAAAGAGAAATTCTCCTCCTCGCCCATCTTTTCAAAATTATATTCATTGTGCCTAATAGCTTTGATTCTTCACCATCTCACATGGTCACTCCAACGATAGGAGTTGTTAGCTTGGAACCAATATTCATTCAGTAAGGAGCCTAATTCATATCTTTGATCATTCAGCAAGAAAAGTTAATTACAGGATCTTGCTATGTGCTGCTTTCAATCTTTCATTTATCAAGATGTCATGTGGCTGCAACCGTGATGCATCGCCTCTCTTGTTCGAAGAGACGTCTTAGAGTTGTGGCAAGTATTTGGAAAACACATCCGTCCTCCTGTCTCTGTTCACACTATTTCATCGCTCAACCCATGCCTAAAGTTCTCTCTCTCGCACATTCTTCTGTGTCTCATTTTCTGTCCGTCCTTAGTGATCTCTCTTGCTCTCACTTCCGCCTTCCCCATTACATTCTCCCTCCATTTTCCTGTTTCTCTATGTCTCAGTTTGCATCTCTTTATCTCTCCACCCTCTCCAATTGTTTCCTTTCTCCTCATCTCTCTCTTTCTCTGCCTCTCTCTTCTTTTTAGATTAGATTAAATTCCCTACAGGCCTTTCGGTCCACACCAACCCTCCGAAGAGTAATCCACCATGACCCTCTGACTAATGCACCTAACACCATGGCAGTTCACCATGGCCAATTCACCAAACCTGCACATCTTTGCACTGTAGGAGGAAACCGGAGTACCCGGATGAAACCCATGTTGACACGGGGAACATGTGCAAAGTTGATACAAAGATCCAATCTGCATCCTTGACGCAGTGAGGCAGCAGTTCTGATCACTGAGCCATCGTGCCGCCCCAACAGATATTTTCTCTTGATCTATGTTTTGCTGTTTCTGTCTCTTCCTTTTACCACGATCTCACTCCTCTCCTTCGCTACTTTCCAGTCAGATGACGTCTCCACAGTTCTTTCTCCTTGTCTTGTATATGTCCAGAAGGTGAAATGTTTCTGATTTTAATCCTTAGTCGTTTTTTAAAAATATTGCCTCTGAGTTGGAATTGCCATGTTACGATTCACCATTCTGTTTGACACCAGAACGTGAACCAATGGCTCACTTTATATCTGTGATAAACACAGACAAGGCTGAATGTCACCAATTCACACTTGAAAATTACATGAAATCCCGGAGATGTAGTTTCTGCAGAACATACAACACATATGCATGCTCGCCAAATCTATGTCAATCATAGAGGATGTATACATTTCTGATTCATTTGCCAAATTTCCAGCAGCTGCAATTCTTGACTTCTGTCACAGATTTCAATCGACGGGTTGTGACGGTCATGAAAAAGCCCCCTGATTAATGACCAACCTTGATCATTAACCTTTAGCTCATTGCAGCCTTGATTCATTTGTTAAATAAGCTGCATCATTGCAGTGAGCTTTCTTTTTCCTTCATTTGTTCACTGGGTGAGGCTGTCCCTTGCCAGGCCATCATTTACTGACCAGCTCTAATTGTCCTGAATGCAGTTAGGATACAACTACATTGCTGTGGGTGTTCAATTCTATGAAGTCCGGACCA
This sequence comes from Chiloscyllium plagiosum, assembly GCF_004010195.1. Taxonomy (NCBI): domain Eukaryota; kingdom Metazoa; phylum Chordata; class Chondrichthyes; order Orectolobiformes; family Hemiscylliidae; genus Chiloscyllium; species Chiloscyllium plagiosum. The sequence continues at coordinate 1,273,703 of NC_057758.1, forward strand.
GAAAAGGATGGACATCGCCTTCCTTCCAAAGTGAAGCACTTCATTTCCCCTACAATGATTCCATGGTCTCATTGAACACTTATTTTCGGATTTTCTAAAAAAAATTGTAAGTAAAGTTCACCTTCTGCCCTGCCTAAATTTGAACTCCGATCCCCAAAACATTACCTGGAACATTAACCGCATTAATATCAGTAGACCATCACCTTCCCACATCATAGGGCAAGCGTAGGTTTCAAGGATCCCCGAGAAATCGAGAGTCAAAACGAACCAGATAGGGAAAACTTTCATTAGCTGGCATCTAACGAGGCACAAAAAGAATGATGGTTGCGATTTTGGGGCCATGTCAGCTCCAGTACACCTGAGGCAGATTTCCTGATGGTAATTTACTAAGTTTCTCGTTAGGATGAAATTATCTCCATATCAAGGTCAGAAAGAATAATCCTTGCTGAAGATCGGACAACATTCAGGATCATGCAGTACTCCTCAGACAGTGAAACAAAGCATCCAAAGTTGAAATGAGAGAGTCGCACTCAGGTGTAGAATTTATCGGCAAAAGGAATCAATGGGCAGCGAGATGAAAAGGTTATACAAATGGTATGAGTGGAGTGTAGACGCGCTGAATGATAAGTATTTGAATTTAATCAAAAGTATCAGCTGGTGTGAGTAAACAGTCAACTGTTGATTAAAAAGTGAACGATGACCAGCGATCAGAATTAGTGAGAGATAGAGATAATTACAAAATATTAAAAATACTATGGCGCTAAATCTTTCACAGAAACCTTTCCAACATTCAGGACAACATTGATCACCAAAGCACACAATCCTGCCTTGGCAATCTCTGCAAGACATGTCAGATTATCGACATATATACCACCATCAGACGTGGGAACACCACGTACATTGCAGATACCCAAGTGACTCTGCCATAGTTGTCAACCTCATATGTTGGAGGCAAGGATTCACAGAGACATGGTTGTATTGGCAAGACCATGCAGACGCTGTGGCAATTAGTGAATGGACACCGAATAATTGCCATACAGGAATCTTCCTTCCCAGTCAGCACACATTTCAGTCGTCAAGGGCACTTAGCCTCCAACCGTTGAGTATGATTCCTCCAAGGCGGTCTTTGAGATACACAATAATACAGAATGGCCTACTAGAAACTG
>NC_057758.1:1275368-1283907 GCF_004010195.1 Chiloscyllium plagiosum
GGAGTGATTCACAGTGCAGCGAGCAATGGAGAGAGTGGAATTGCACCCCTCTGGAAGTCTGCTGCCCTCAGCTCGAGATGTATGCTCAAGCTGCTACCGCCATGTTCATCAGCTGCGTTCACAAGATAGTGTAAACTATTAGCCAGGCACAACGCCATCCAGTCTTGCAAGACCAATCACAACTAGCAGACAAAATACAATGGACTACTGCAAAGAAGCTGCAGTGAAATGAACAATCAGGACCATTACAGACAACTGATCCAACGAAAGAACACAATTGTCAACTCACCAGAATGATCAAGACCTTTCATTCAGAGCGTCAAAATACCCTATGCACTTCCACGTACTTCTCACAGAGGAGATTGCTACCGCCTTCTGAAGACACAAAAAGCTAACATACTTGGATGGTTACAGGATCCTGTGTGAGAATCTCTCTGGCTATGTCAAGGGAATCTTGAAACCCATTGTTCAAGGAACCCCCAGCTTCTGTTGTGACACCAAAGATTTCTTACAGAACCCATGGCCAATCGAACCAGAAACATTCCTCTTCACAATGGACGTTTCGGCACTCTATGCCACTATCCCCCCTTGATGACAGCATCATTGTAACAACCTCAATACTCAATACCAACAATCAACAGTTCCCAGGCACAATCATACAACTCATTTTCTTCATCATCGTCGACCCCAACATCTTAATCTTCGATAAACAGTTCTGCATCTGAACACATGGAGCAGTCATGAGGACCAAATTTGCACCCCAATATGTCAACATTTTCATGCACAAGTTAGCTTTGCTGCACAGGGCCTCCAATCAACCTTGTGCATCAGATACATTGATGACATTTTTTCCTTTGGACTCATGGTGAGGAACCACTGAAACGCTGATACAACAATGTCAGCAAGATTTATCCCACCATGGATTACTCTTCAGAATCAGACTCATCCTTGGACACCTCAGTACTACACTCTACTGCAAGCCCAAGTATAACTTCACGATACTGCCCTTCTCTAGTTTCCATCCTAAACATATTAAGGAAGCCATCCCCTATGGATAAACCTTATGCATAAACAGGATATGCTCAATCAAAGAAGAACATGACAGACGCCCGAAGATCCTGAAAGACATGCTCACAAGAAGATGCTGAACACATCGATCACCATTTCTGATTTGCCACAGCCAAAAACTGCAACGCCCTTCTCAGAAGACAGCCATTCCTCAGAGTGCCCTTCGGCCTCCAGCATTTCCCCAGAGTGTAGAAACTACGCCAAGTTCTTCAACATACCATCGATGACGATGAACATCTCACCAAGGTCATCTCCATGCCTCCGTTTCTTGCCTTCAAACAGAAACCAAACCTTAAACAGATCATCGTTCACAGCAAACTACGAGGCCTTCAGGACAACATCGAATACAACACCACACAACACTGCCATAGCAACCTCTGCAAGACATCTGTATCTCACTCCTGCCTATGTGTTACAGTGAATATGATGCATCCGGAAACCCGGAATTGAACACCAACCTATAACTCACTCCTGGGCGTCATCCTGAACTCCTTCATCAAATTCCAGCCTGTAACTTAATCTCGGGTACCTGTCACAATATAAACACCACGATGCCTGAAATTACAATTCCGTAGAATTCAGCAAACCAGGATTAATCTTTATGGAATTAGGGAAGAGATTTTACAAGGATGTTGCTAGGACTCAACGGTCTGTGTTATAGGGAGAGACTGGATAAGCTAGAACTACTTTCTTAAGAGCGTACGAGACTGAAGGGGGATCTTACAGAAGTGTATAGGATCATGAGAGGCATGAGAGTGAATGTACTCTCTTTTTCCGAGTTTGGGGAATCGAGGATAAGAGAACATCAGTTTAAGGTTAGGGGGGGAAGAATAAAAGGGAACCTAAGGGGCAATTATTTTAGAAGGTGTGTGGTATGCATATGGAATGAGCTGCTAGCAGAAGTGGTCGAGACGGGTCCATTACCTATATTTAAAGACATCTGGACAAATACATGGATAGGAATGGTGTAGAAGCTTTATGGACCAAGTGCAGGCAAATGGAGTTAACAGCGGTTGGGCATTTTGTTCAGCATGACCAGTTTGGGCCAAACGGCCTGTCTCCATGCTGTAGGACTCTATGACTGTATGAGATCTCCATCTCACTTTCTCTCCCCACGGCACACGTTAATGCTACTCTGAAGGAATCTCATCCACATACCAGTATAGGAGCTTGAGATTAAAAATCATGAGGGGGCAATTCAACTGCTTGAGCCTACTATGCCATGCTGATAGCATCTCAGTGTCAACACCACTTTTCTGTGCACTCCTCATAATCCCTTGACAAGTTACGATATTAAAATAAAATCAGTCCTCCTACAATCTATTCAACCACACTCTGGACGACTGCATTCCATTGTTTTCACAAACAGTTGGAATAAATTGTCCTCAGCATTCCTTTAAATCTGATACCCCTGATCATCAATTTTTCTTTAGTCTCTCACGGAGTGGGGGGACTGTTTTCTTGAACTGTTATAGACCATGTTTTGTAGGTTGACCTACAATGCCCTGAAGGAGGGAATTCCAGGATTTTGACTCAGCGACACTGAAGGAATGGCTGATATATTTCCAAGTCAGGATGATAAATGACTTGGAGGGAAACACGCAGAGGTGGTGTTCCCATCTATCTGTTGTCCTTGCCCTTTTACATGGCAGTAACCTTGGGTTTGGTAGGTGGTCTCTGAGGATCTTTGGTGACTTTCTGCAGGCCATTTTGTACACGGTACCTACTGCTGGTACTGGGTATTGCTGGTGGAAGGAGTGGATGTGGGGGTAGACTGCCAAGCAATCCAGTGACTGTCTGGGTGGCACAGTGGCTTTTGGGCAGTACGTGGCTCAGTGGTTAGCACTGCTCTCTCAAAGCACCAGGGACCCAGGCTCGATTCCTGCCTCGGGCCACTGTTTGTGTGGAGTTTGCACTTTCTGCCTGGGTGGCTGCCTGGGTTTTCACCGGCTATTCCAATTTCCTCCCACAGTCCAAAGATGTCCTGGGTCAGGTGAATTGGCCAAGCTAAATTGCCCATAGTGTTAGGTCCATTGTCAGGGGTAAATGTAGGGGATTGGTCTGGGTGGATAACTCTTTGGAGGTTCGGTGTGGACTTATTGGGCCAAATGGCCTGTTTCCACACTGTCGGAAATCTATTCTAATAATTAAAAAAGCAATAATAAATAAGAAGGGAATAGTGACATTATTGGGGTTGCACTATAAGCCCCCAAATGGTCAATGGGAATTAGAAGAACAAACATGCTGGGAGATTTTGGAGACTTGCAGGAGAATTGGGGTTGTCATAGTAGGGGATTTTAAGTTTCGAAATATAGACAAGGACTGCTAGAACGTTAAAGGCTTAGATATTGGGGAATTTTTTCAGTGTGTTCAGGGAAGTTTCCTCAAACAGCTTATAGATGATCATACTCAGGAAGGGCAAAGCTCGACCTTCTCTTGGACAAAAGGGTAGGACATTTGATGGAGGTGACAGTGGAGGAGTACTTTGGGAGCGGTGACCATAATTGTATTAATGTTAAAATAGTTATAGGGAGTGATAAAACTAGTCCACAGGTTCAAGTTCTCAATTGGGGTGGGGAGAAGTTTGAAGAAATGAGACATGACCTTGCAAGTCTTGATTGGAGAGGTTTGCTTGCAGACAATGTGTCCTCTGGCAAGTGGGATAGCTAGAGTTCAGGGTCATTATGTCCCTATGAGAGTGAAGGGCAAGGTTGGCAGGAATATGCAACCCTGGTTGACATGAAATCTTGAGGCTTTGACCAAAAGAAAGGCGGAGACATGGCTCAGGTGCAGGCAGATGGGAACAAGGGAATCCCTGAAGATGTATGGAGCATAAAGGATTTTATTGGAGAAGAGAATTAGGTTGGTGGAAAGGGAGCATATTGATAGCCTTCGCTGAGAAGATTGGGGTGAATCCAAAGAGGTTCTTAAAGTATATTTAAGGAAATGGATAAATTAGAGAGTAAATAGGACCGCTCCAGGACTAAAGTGGTCATGCATGTATAGAACCACAGGAGGTGGGTGAAGTGCTTGGTGAATATTTCTCCTCTGTGTTTACCACAGACATGATGACTCGGGAACTTGGGGAAGTTAGTGGTGATACCTTGCAGACAGTCTATATAACAGTAGAGGAGGCGTTAGACATAGTAATATATACAAAGTTGGATTAGTCGTTTGCTGCTGACCAGATATATCCAAGAACTCTGCAAGAAGTTAGATAAGACCTTGCAGGGATCCTGGTTGATATTTTTGCATAATCGTTAGCCGGGGTGAAGTGCCACAAAACTGGAATATAGTGGATGTTGTGCCCTACAACAAGAGGGCGGCAAACAAAAACTGGGAGCCACAGAACAGTAAACTTACCATCTGTGCTAAGTAAGTAAGTTTAGAAGATTCTGAGGGTTAAGATATGCATACATTTAGAAAGACAGGGTATGGTTAGGCGTAGTCAGTATGGCTTTGTGCATGGTAGATAATGCCTCACAAATCTGTTCGATTTCTTGGATGAAGTGAACAGAGAGGATGGTAAGGGCAGACCAGTAGTCATAGTTTCCATGGATTTCAGTAAGGCCTTTGATAATGTTCCAAGTGGTAGGCTGTTCTGGAAGGTTAGATCGCATGGAATTGAGGGGGAGCTCGCAAATTGGACACACAGTCGGCTTGATGGTCGGAATCAGAGTGTAATAATGGAAGGATGCATGTCAGATTAGAGGCCTGTGACTCCTGTAGAGTGGCTCGGGAATCGGTGCTGTGTCCATTGCTGTTTGTTATGGATATCAATGCTTTGGGAGAAAATGTCCAAGGAGAAAGTGAGGACTGCAGATGGTGGGGATCAGAGCTTAAAAATGCGTTGCTGGAAAAGCGCAGCAGGTCAGGCAGCATCAAAGGAGAAGGAGAATCGACGTTTCGAGCATAAGCCAGAATGTCCAAGACATGAATACAAGTTTTGCAGATGGCACTAAAATAGGTGATATCATGGACAGTGAAGAAGGGGATCAGAAATTTCAGCAGGACCCTCTTCTGCTGGGAAAGTAGGCGACAAATGGCAAATGGAGTTTAATATACGTGAGAGTCTTGCATTTTGCAAAGTCAAATCAAGATAGGAGTTTTATGGGGAATGGAAGGAACGTAAGGAGTGTAATGGAACAGAGAGACCTTGAAGTTCAGGTGTGTGGTTTTCTGAAAGTGGAATCACAGGTAGACAAGAGAACTTGGGAAGTTACATTGAAATTGTACAGGACTTTAGTGAGGCCGAACTTGGAGTATTTTATTCAGTTCTGTGAATGTTACTGAACTGGAAAGCGTGCAGAAGAAATTCAGAAGGGTGTTGCCAGGACTCAACTGTAAGAGTTACAGTGTGAGGTTGGACAAGCGAGGACCTTTTTTTCTTTCGAGTGCAGGAGTCTGAAGGAGTAAATTATAAAAGTGTATAAGGTCATGAGGGGCATGGAATAGGTTGAATGAACTCATTCTTTTTTCCCTGATTTGGGAAATTGAGAACAAGAGGGCATCAGTTTAAAGTTAGAGAGGAATGAATAAAAGGGAACCTGAAGGGAATCTTTTTTTACACAAAGGGCGGTACGCATATGAAATGAGCTGCCAAAGGAAGTGGTTGAGGCGAGTACATTAGCAACAATTAAAAGGCACTTGGACAAATACACGTAGAAGAATGGTTTAGAAGTATATGGGCCAAGTGCGAGGAAATGGGCTGATCGTGGATGGACATGTTGCTGGACATAGAACAGTTTGGTCTCCGTGCTGTACGACTCTCTGACTCTCTGATGGGTTAATCTAAGAATTGAAGAAGTGATTGAGAGATATAAAATGATGAGTGTCTGGGATAAGGCAGACAGGAAGAAACACTTCACTTTGTTAAAAGGATCACTGGCCTGGAAGATATATGGGATGGAAAAGCACAGCTGGTCAGGCAGCATCCGAGGAGCAAGAAAAATGACATTTCCGGCAAAAGAACTTCATCAGGAATGATGAAGGGCTTTTGCCTGAAACGTCGTTTTTCCTACTACTCGGACGCTGTCCGACCTGCTGTGCTTTTCCAGCACCACTCTAATCTAGACTGCAGATGTTAAATACCTACAAAGTAAGTGTAATGTTGTGGGTGCTCCAATGCCTGGGCCTAACGGAGAGAAGGACTGGGTATGACATATTCCTGATCACAAGGTGTTCAGGTAAGTTAAGAAAATTTGCGATGGTAAATGTTGCAGATATTGGAGAGAGACGGGGGGAAGAGAGAGACAGAGAGAGAGAGAGAGACTGTGTGTGTGTGTGTGCGCCAAACCAGCCCCTGCATAGTTACAAGAAATTGGGAATGTTGATTAGCACAGCTCATTGTAGGGCATTGAGACAGGTTGTCATCATTGGTTTCGATTTGATAAAGGTGACCAGGAATAACCAGGACTGGGTCAAGATGAAGGAAGCGGGTAGGGAGCTCACCCAGGTTAACTTTTGCACATCGTTTATGAGGTTCATTGACAACAGAGCCGCGGGCTAGTGTTTAAGGCAGAGCTCGTTCAGACACAGTCACGTGGGGTACAAGTATAACAGCCAGGGCAAAACTGAAGCCATTTGTCATATCTGAAGCCTGATCCACCATTCAGTAGGATCGTGGCCGATTCTATGGTAAACCCATGCCTTCGGAAATCCAAGCCCCTTAAGGTCTGGATTGACCCACACCAGAGACATCCTTCGCACGTCTGCCTTGTCCAAGTGATTCAGTGCTATAAACTCTTCCACCAGGTCACCCATCCACCAACCACCGACTCCACGAACTCTTCAACCACGCAGCTGGAACCAGCCCAATATGCCCAACCTTCATCGAGGAAACCGTCCCCTGAACCAGCTCCAACACATTTAAATCCCTCCTTCAATAAGCAGAGCAGAACTGCAAACAACATTACAGATGTGGTCTCTCAGGCATCCTGCATAACGTTAACAACATATTTGTGTTCACTGCATCTCATCAGAAATAATATCACTCCATTAGCTTCTTTCATTATGTTCTGTGTTTACACAATAACTTATTGAGACTCAAGCGCCTCAAGATGTAAATCCCTCTGCTCCTCAGATTTTTGAAGTCGCCGTCTTTTGAAGTAATATATGCTCTAACTTTAATATTTTGTTCCAATCTGCGCAATTTGCTATTTTCCCAGCTCGCGTCCAGCTGCCGTATTTTCGCCCACTCCATTAACCTATCTCTGTGAGTCTGCAAGCACCTTGTGCCTTCCACACCTAACCCTGCCTTTCCTGCTGCTGCCTGTGAAATTTGCTCCACACAATCCCTTCCTTATCTCAGACCATGATCAGAAAATGACTGACCTCTGTTTCCTTGTGTTTTTTTTTCGCATTACTACTACTCTTAACACTTTAAGAAAAGAAAAGTATTCTATCGCTGCAGAACACCTTGTGACATTATTGATGTTAGCTACCAGTCATCTCTGAATCTCACTCTTTGTTTCTATACAATTCATTCACCTCGTCTCGAATGTTCTGATCATCTCTTGTTTTTTCATCAGTCAGAATCACACTGATTTCAACTTTATATTAGCACTTTTCCAACCATGACGCCAAGCATTTGTTCGGGCTACCTGTCCAGCATGATAAAATAAATCTTGATCGTACTCGACCCTCACCTCTTTAAAGGTAGCACAATGCTTACTTTCAGTCTCTTCCAGCATCCCCTCATTGCAATCTTTCTGACTCCCTCTCTCTTCTTGCCCCTTTAAAGACCTCTCTCTGCCAAGTCTTATTCTGGATTGAGCTTTGCTCTTCTCCATCATCGTCCTGAATTTTCTGAAAGAGTAATCATTGTCTCCTGACTGTGTTCCCACTTGACAGACTTGTCTCACCTTATTTCGCAGAACCAGGGTTCAGCAATGTATCTTTTCTTGCTGACTGGATCCATGCAGCTGCAGGGAGGTTTCCCAAATAAAATTTCGGGAAGCTTACCTTTCACTGCCCCTTACACTGTCCCAGTCTACGTTTGAGTGTGCATTGTCACGGCATGGTAATTTGGGTATCCCTCGCTGAATCCTCAGAAGTTTGTTGCATCCTTCTTACAGGCCAATACAATTCTTGTTCCTTCTATTTTGTCATCTTGATTCTGTCCTTGAGGTTTCTGGAATATCCCCTTTCTGCACACTGCAGTGCTATCTTGACTAATATTGAAAGATTCCCTCCTGTCCGCCTCCTGTCTTTTCCGAACACCTTGTAAAAAGGACATTTTAACACAGTAATTATCTTTCTTACTTTTGTCTCTAACTGTCTACCCCAGTCTATTGATTTCTCAATTTCTCCGTTGCACTTGCGTACTCTGTCCTTCACTCTCCCTCTTGCTCACTCTCATTCAGATTTTTGCTCTCACTACGTGCAAGGCTCTCTCTTGTCTATCTGTCTCTTTTTTCTCCCTCTGCATCTCTCGCAATTTTTCTCTCTCTCAATCATTTAGCTTGCTTTC
>NC_057758.1:1283921-1299244 GCF_004010195.1 Chiloscyllium plagiosum
CTCTCTCTGCCAAGTCTTATTCTGGATTGAGCTTTGCTCTTCTCCATCATCGTCCTGAATTTTCTGAAAGAGTAATCATTGTCTCCTGACTGTGTTCCCACTTGACAGACTTGCCTCACCTTATTTCGCAGAACCAGGGTTCAGCAATGTATCCTTTCTTGCTGACTGGATCCATGCAGCTGCAGGGAGGTTTCCTAAATAAAATTTCGGGAAGCTTACCTTTCACTGCCCCTTACACTGTCCCAGTCTACGTTTGAGTGTGCATTGTCACGGCATGGTAATTTGGGTATCCCTCGCTAAATCCTCAGAAGTTTGTTGCATCCTTCTTACAGGCCAATACAATTGTATCTTCTTGTTCCTTCTATTTTGTCATCTTGATTCTATCCTTGAGGTTTCTGGAATATCCCCTTTCTGCACACTGCAGTGCTATCTTGACTAATATTGAAAGATTCCCTCCTGTCCGCCTCCTGTCTTTTCCGAACACCTTGTAAAAAGGACATTTTAACACAGTAATTATCTTTCTTACTTTTGTCTCTAACTGTCTACCCCAGTCTATTGATTTCTCAATTTCTCCGTTGCACTTGCGTACTCTGTCCTTCACTCTCCCTCTTGCTCACTCTCATTCAGATTTTTGCTCTCACTACGTGCAAGGCTCTCTCTTGTCTATCTGTCTCTTTTTTCTCCCTCTGCATCTCTCGCAATTTTTCTCTCTCTCAATCATTTAGCTTGCTTTCGTTCCCGTCTGTGTATCTTTCTATTTCTGACTGTCGACCTCTGTCAATCACTGTCTTTCTTTCGGTGTCTCATTCTTTCTGCCTATCTATTCCTCCTTCCTTTCTGTGTCTTTCTTTCCATTTCTTATTCTCTTTCGTCTGTGTCGCTATATGTCTGCATCAAATCGCTTTCCCAGAATCTTTCTCTGACTCACACATTTCTCTCTCTTTTCGTATATCACTGTCCCTCAAAGTGTTCAATTAAAACATGAAATGTTATGAGCAGAAGCAGGCTACTCAGCCCCATAGATCGATCTAGAATTTTATATGATCATGGTTGATCTCATATTGGGACTCATCCCCACTTCTTTCGTCATTCCCTCAACTTATTACTAATTTAAAATCTGTGCATTTCATCCTCAAACGTCTTTCGTGCCCCTGCCATGCACCACTCTCAATGAATTCCACATATGCATGATCTTTGCGAGAAGGAATTCCGCTTCATCTCTGTTTTATCGTAAACCTACGACCTCTCGTTCTAGATTTTTCCCAGAATGAGGAATCATTGTCTCTAATCTGCTTTGTCAGTTCCTTCAGCATCTCTTAGATCTTAATTAGATCTCCTATCAATCTTCTAAACATCATGAGAGTATAGTCCTAAACTGTTCAATCTTTATCCAGAAGGCAAACCCGTCACCTCTGGAATTTATCAAGTGTTTATTGCAAATTTCTTAAACAAAGCAGTTTTAGTGAAAATTGAACAATAAGGAATGTCAGGACTTTTGCTTCCATCAGTTTGAAATTTCTCCAATAGATCATAAGATTATTGAACAAATGTTCTTCAGTCCTAATAACCCTGTCAGAGGACACTAAATTACTTGTCTTCTTTATTTATTCATCAACTTTTTTTTCCTGCAGATTGTTATAAAGTTGTAGGCGTTGGAAAACTCGCAAGCCTGTTATGTGACTGATTGTAAGCACAGAGTGTACTGAAATCTTTTTTTAAAAAACGTAACATTTGGCTATGATACGAATAGGTGAGCTGGATTTCTATGTCGCACAATGATTTGAATTTTGCCAATCAGTTTAAATTATGTCCCAAGATACTAAAACCCAATCGAAGTTGCATTTTACTCTTTTGATGACATTAAACCAATGAGGCGATCCAATGTTTTGGGTGTAAGAATCAGGCATTTTGAATAGTTAGCCAGAGAGGCAAAGAACACCAATACAGACTGCCCGCAGACCCACTCTCTGAAAGGTACTTTTATCTATGAAAGACCTGTGCAACAGAAAACTGAAGTAGACCAAAGATGTTACAAAGAGAAGATCAACAGCTGGCTGGTTTTGAAACGTGAGCCTTTTGAAAACTTAAGGAGGTTTCTATCGGATCAGGATATTGTAGACTGGGAGGTCGATAAATCGATCAGACAAATGAGAATTGCAATGGAGGAAGTTGTTGTTTAATGGTCGCTTTTCTTTGAGTTAGATAATTTGTTTTTTTTTTAAATAGTGGGCTTTGGGTAGTTCTTTGTCACTCACACTTTAACGCATGATGAGGCGAGATGAGCTTTTCTGTGTGTCTGGTTAAATTTAGCAGAAGGGTTTACCGCTTAACAAGATGCTCAGAAGGTTCGAAGTGCCAAATTGTGTTAGAGATATTTCAACTCAGGGTCAGTTCAGTCACTCACACTTTAACGCATGATGAGGCGAGATGAGCTTTACTGTGTGTCTGGTTAAATATAGCAGAAGGGTTTACCGCTTAACAAGATGCTCAGAAGGTTCGAAGTGCCAAATTGTGTTAGAGATATTTCAACTCAGGGTCAGTTCAACTGTTGCACAAAAACAGATATCATCACTGTCAAAACGTTCCTTCTGCCTCCCTCTGCTGGGTTCTGTGTACACACACACACACACACCGACACGCACACACATGCCCAAACTCACACAATTACTTGCGCATGCACACACTCACATACTCACAAACAAAGGAACACAAAAGCACACTGAGACACGCGGACGCACACAGATGTACACAGACACAGCCATGTACCTTGATACGTACACATCCGCATACAATCACACTGACATATGTTCTCACGTGCACATACATAGTGACACGCGCACACGTGGAGATGTACATTGATGCACACAACAAAACACACGTTGAGACACACATGGGCACTGACACACATACATTCATACTCACACATAATGACACACAGATTAGACACACATAGATGCATTCTCAGAGACACACTAACAGACTGCTAACAGTAATACCAAAGGACTTCACTTGACGATTATTTTCTCCTTCCCAGCCTCATTCAGCTGTTGTGGATTCCTAGGCTGAATGTGCAACAAATATCCTTGTGATTCGTATTAAATCACTTACAATGGTATTTGTACAGTAGGACTAAACTGTTGCAAGAACGAAATGATGCACAGTGAACAGGTTCTAAAGTGAGACCCATCTGATGTCTCGCGCCATTAGAATTTTTAGATTAGATTAGATTACATTACAGTGTGGAAACAGGCCCTTCGGCCCAACAAGTCCACACCGACCCGCCGAAGCGCAACCCGACCCATACCCCTACATTTACCCCTTGCCTAACACTACGGGCAATTTAGCATGGTCAATTCACCTGACCTGCACATCTTTGCACTGTGCCGCCCACAATTAGAATTTTATTCCATCAAAATTTCTCAAATCATGGTTTATCATATTCCTCATGCAAAATCCTGTCAAACCATCCTATATTATCTGACAGACCTCTGACAATTCAGCCTGTCTCGGCTTTGGAAGAAGATCTCTCTGGAGACTTGACGAATTGCTGCAGTTCTTCATTGACATGGCACTCACTGTCGTGATTGAGCGTTCGTGGGAGTGGGCAATGGCTGTCGCTCCTTGCACAATCCCAGGGGACTTTGAAAGATATATTTCTCTGAGCTGGTGTCCCAGACCTCACTGCCCCGGTCCCTATTAGTCCTGGTGTTCACTAGCCCAGTATGTGTCAGTCCGGTGTGTCACTGCCTCAATCTGCTTCAGTTCCAGAGCACACCTTCCAGTGTCTTTAGGCCCCAGTGCTCACTGTTGCAGTCTCTGTCAGTCCCACAGGTGACGGCCCAGGTTCTATTTTCAGCCCCATTGCTCATTCCCCCAGCCTCTTGTCAGTCTCAGAGCTCACTTTCCAAAACGCTGTCAGTCCGAGAGCTCACTGTCCCAATCATTTTCAGTGCCAAAGCTCACTGTCCCAGACTCACTCTCAATCCTCACTAGCCTGGGTTACACCAGTCCCCGAGCTGATTGGCCCAATCTGTGTGAGCCCCAGACCTCACAAATCCCACTCTCACTCTCATTTGCAGTGCACACTATCCCAGTCACTTTAAGTCCCAGACACACTCTCCCAGTCTCTGTCAGTGCCAGTTCTGGTACTCACTTCCCAGCCTCTTGTCAGCCCCAGTGTTCAGTCTACCAGTGTCTGTCAGCCTCTGACAGTACCCAAGACAATTGTCTCAGAATCTATCAATCCTAAAGATCACTACTCCCCTCTGTGTCAGTCGCAGAGATCATCTTACCAGTCTCCCTCTCAGTCCACGTGATCACTGTCCCAGTTTTACTCTCAGTCCTAGAGCTCACAGCCCTATTTTCTGTCAGTCTCAGTCCAATTGTGCATTGTACCCGTCTACCTCCCAGAGACTGTCCCAGTCTGTATGGGTCACAGAGCTGACTAACACAGCCTGTTTCTGTCTCAGATTTCCCTGTCCCAGTCAAAGCCAGTCCCAGAAATCACTCTCCCAGAGTGTAAGTCCCAGAGCTCATATCCTAGTCACTCACGCGTTCTCACTCTCAGTCCGAGGGCTCACTGTCCTGATTTGTATCAGTCCCACTGCTCACTGTCTCTGTCAGTGTGTGCCCCAACGCTCAATATCCCAGTATCCCTCTTCAGTCCCAGAAATCACTCTCCCAGCTTCTGTAAGTCCCAGAGCTCACATCCTAGTCACTCACGCATTCTCACTCTCAGTCCGAGGGCTCACTGTCCTGATTTGTATCAGTCCCACTGCTCACTGTCTCTGTCAGTGTGTGCCCCAACGCTCAATATCCCAGTATCCCTCTTGTTTCTCAGTGCACAGTGTTCTTGTCACTTTTAATCCCGGAGCTCATGCTCTCAGTCTATGCGCGAGTCCCAGTGCTAGCTCTCCCAGGCACTGTCAGTTGCAGTACTCACTTCCTTGTCTCGTCAGTACCAGTACTAGTGACTGTCATTCTCAAAGTTTGGTGCCCTTGTTTAAGAGAACACTTTCCATGACTCTGTTAGTCCCAGAGGCTCCTGTCTTATCTGTGGCTTCTCAGAGCTCTTTTCAGTGTCTCTTTCTGCGGAACAGTGCTCACTGTCCCAGTATCACTCTCAGCCCCAGTGGTCACTGTCTCACTCACACTCTCCGTCTCAGAGCTCATTGTCCCAGTCTCTGCCAGACCAAGTGTACAATGTCAGAATCTCCCTCTCTCTCTCTCTCTGAGATGTAGAGATCACTGTCCCATTCTCTGTCAATCCCAGAGCTCACTGCCACAGATACTGTGAGTGCCAGAGATCACTATTACAGTTTATGTTAGTCGCAGGGCTCAATGCGTCATTTTCTGCCTCAGTCTCACTCTCAGCCTCAGTGCCCATTGTCTCAGTTTCACTCTCAGCCCAGAGCTGACTTTTCAAGTCTCTGTTCGTCCAAGAGCTTACTGTCCGAGTCTCAATTAGTCTCAGTGTGCATTGTCCCAATCTGTGTCAGTTACAGAGCTCGCTCTCCCAGGCTTTTGTACTCACAGTACTTACTGTCACAGTCTTCCTTCAGTCCGAGTGCTCACGATCCCATTCTATGTCAGTCCCAGCGCTCAGGGCGGCACGGTGGCACAGCGGTTAGCACTGCTGCCTCACAGCGTCAGAGACCCGGGTTCAATTCCCGCTTCAGGCGACTGACTGTGTGGAGTTTGCACGTTCTCCCCGTGTCTGCGTGGGTTTCCTCCCACAGTCCAAAGATGTGCAAGTCAGGTGAATTGGCCATGCTAAATTGCCCGTAGTGTTAGGTAAGGGGTAAATGTAGGGGTATGGGTGGGTTATGCTTCGGCGGGTCGATGTGGACTTGTTGGGCCGGAGGGCCTGTTTCCACACTGTAATGTATGATATCTTTGATTGGTCTTTTTTAAATAAGTTAACAATTTGGTGTGAGAGGCAGGTTTAGTCTCTCAGCTAGCAGACTTACTCTCTCTGCAGCTGAAGTTTAGCTCTCCCTTCAGATGATTGAAGTTTTGAATTTAGCTCTCCCAGTTTTCAGAAACCACTTTCTTAAATACCCCCAATGATGCAACACAGTCTCATAATGCGATTGATCTCAGGCTGTCAACACCATCAATTGAATTTTAAGTTTCTCTGTGTTGGTTTAAATTATTTGGCCGAATTCAAGCTCGTCTTCAATGCAAACTTAAGGTGTCCGTTAACAAAACCATGCTTCCAGTTTAAGAAGTGCCTGTACTATTTCCCATCTGCTCTCAGACCCTTTCTCTGTTTAACGCTAAGCTGAAAAAACACATTATCTCTTAAAGAAACCACACTCTGTTGTTCAATTCACGATTATTCTACACAACTTTGTGATACTCTCAGCCCCGGTATCCTCTATACTACTCATAAGTTCAGTTCCGGAGCTCACTGTGCCAGTCTGTGTCTGTCCCAGAGCTCCATGCCCCAGTCTGTGGCAGTCATAGAGCTCAGTGTCCAAGTCACTGTCAGTCCCGAGTTCGATACCCCATTTTATGTCAGTTTCAAATCTCAGTGTCCAAAGTGTTCTCTCAGTCGCAAAGCCCAGTAACCAATCCGTTCCAGTCCTGGATCTCACAATCCCAGGCACTGTCATTCCCAAAACACAGTGTCAGCCCCAGAGCTAACTTTTTTGGTCTCTTTAAATCCCAGAGCTCACTGTCGATGTCAGAGCCAGAGGTCACTGGCTCAGTCTCATGTTCAGTTTCAGTGCTCACTGACCCTGTCTCAGTCTCAGCCCCAGGGGTCACTGTCCCACTCTCTGTCAGTCCTAGTGTTCAGTGTCCCAGCCTCTGTCAGTCCTAGTGCTCACTCTCAATTTCTTTTCTGTCCAAGCGTGCACGCTGAAGTCTCTGCCAGTCGGAGACCTTATTATCCCAACCTCTATCAGTCCCAGAGCTCACTGTCACATTCTCTGCCAATCCCAGACATCACTATCACACTCCCTCTCAGTCCCAGATGTCGTTGTCCATGTCTCTGTCAATTCCGGCGTTCACTGACCAAACCTGTATTAATCCCAGAGCTCACTGTCCCTGTCTCTGTCAGTCCCAGTACTCACTGTCGCAGAGTGTTCCGATCCGGGGTGCAGTGCACCAGTCCCCTTCAGTTCCCGAGCTCACTCTCCAAGTCTCTTTCAGCCCCAGTGCTGACTGTCTGTGTCTGTCTCAGTACTAGAGCTCATGGTCCTCGACCAAGCCTCCTGATTTATGTAAGTCCCAGAACTCACCGCCCCATTCTTACTCTCCACCCCAGGGCTCAGTGACCCAGTCTGACTCAGTCACAAATCTCACTTGCCCAGAATCTTTCAGTTCCAGGAGACAAAGTCCCAGTCACACCCGGCCCTAGAGTTCACTATCTCAACCTCTATCAACCCCACACCTCATGGCCCCAGTCTCTGTCAATCTCAGAGCTCAATGTATCAGTCTGCTTCATCCTCAGAACTCACCACATCAGTTTGTGTCAGTCCCAGTGCTCGCCGTCACAGTCATTCTCCCAGTCTCAGAGCACACTGTCCCCTCGACACTACCCCTTGTCTGTATCAGAGTGAGAGCACACTGTCACAGTCTTACTGTCGGTCCCAGACCTCAAACTCCCAATCTTCCTCTCCATCCCAAAGCTCACAGTTGCAAATGCTCTCTGTCGCACAGCTGACTTTCCCAGTCTCTTTCAATTGTAGAGCCCACCGTCCGAGCCTGTTTCATCCCCAGAGCTCACGTTCCCAGACTCACTCTCCATACGATTGATCACTGTCCCAGTCTCACTCAGACCCCAGATGCCACTGTCCCATATCGAAGTAATCAAAGATTTTACTTTCTCAGTCTCTGTCACTCTCAGTGTTCATTGTCCCAGTGTCTGTCAGTCCTGGAGATCACATTTACAGTCTCTTTCGGTCTAAGAGCTCACTGTTGCAGTCTGTATCAGTGCTCACTGTCCGTGGCTCTATCAGTCCTACATCTCATAGTCCCGGATGTTGTCAGACCCAGAGCTCACTGTCCCATTCTCACTCTCAATCCCAGAAGTAACTTTCCCAGTCTCTTTCAGGTCCATAGCACACCACTCCAGTTTCAGTCGGTCCGAGAGCTTACTGACCCACTGTCACTCTCAATACTAGAAATCACTTCCCCTGTCTCTTTCAGGTCCAGCGTTCACTGTCCCAGTCTCACCCTCAGTCCGAGAACTCACTGTCCCAGACTCTGCTCCAGAGTTCACAGTTCCACTCTCTGTCCGTCTGAGGGCTCACTGTGTCCAAACTTCTGTCCATCCCACGGTTCAGCTCCCTAGCCTGTGTCAGTGCCAGGTCTCATTGGTCCAGTCTCTTTCGTCTCTGTCCGTCTGAGAGCTCACTGTGTCCAAACTTCTGTCCAGTCCACGGCTCAGTTCCCTAGCCTGTGTCAGTGCCAGGTCTCATTGGTCCAGTCTCAGAGGTCAATGTCCCAGTCTCACTCTTGATCCTAATATTTAACTTCATAGTTGCTTTTCTGTACCAAAGCTCACTCCCGAAGTCTCTCACAAACCAGGTGCTCGCCCTCCAAGTCTTTGTCAGTATAAGAGCTTACTATCCAAGCCTCTTCCAGTCCCACAGCTCCTAGTCCCAGAGTTCACTGTTCCAGTCTGTGGCAAACCCAGAACTCACTGTCCCATTGTCTCTCAACGTCGGAACTCACTGTCCCAGTCTTTGTCAATCCTACATTTCGCTGTCCCAGTCTTGGAAACCCCTGAATTCAATGTCCCAGTCTCTATCCGCCTCAGAACTCACTGTCCTTGTTTCTTTCAGGCCGAGAACTTACTGTCCAAGACTCACCCTCAGTCCCAGAGTTTATGGACCCAGTCTCTGGCAATCCATGAACCCTCTGTCCGAGAGTTCACTGACTCAGTCTTTTTCAGTCCCGGACCTCACGTCCCCAATTTCACTCTTAATCCCGTAGCTCACTGTACTCGTCTCACCCTCGATCCCATAACTCTCTCGGTCCCAGCTTTCAATGTTCCAGTCTTACTCTCAATCTCAGAGCTCACTTTCCCACCCTGTGGCAGTCCGAGAGCTCACTGTCCTAGGCTCGTTCTCAGTCCCAGAGCTGACAGTCCCACTGTGTGGCAGTCCCAGAGCTCACTGGTCAGCGTGAGAGCTCTGTCATCCCCAGAGCTAACTGTCCCAACCAGTGTCATTCACACTGCTCACTGTTGCAGTCACTTTCAGCCCCAGTGCTCAATCTCCCAGTCTCTGTAAGTCGTACCTTTCACTCACCCAGCCTCCTGTCAGTCCAAGTTCTCATTCTTCAAGTCCGTTTCCAGAGCTGGACTGCCCGAAACGTCGAATCTCCTGTTCCCTGGATGCTGCCTGACCTGCTGTGCTGTTCCAGCAATAAAGTTTCAACTGCCTAACACTCTGCCAGTCAAATCGCTCACTGTAACAGTCGCCTTCAGTCCCAGTGCTCATTCTCCAAGTCTCTTTCAGTCCCAATGCTGTTCTCTTCGTCTGTGCCAGTCCCAGTTCTCACTCTTCCATTTTCTTGCAATCCTCAGTGTTCACTCTCGCAGTGCCTGTCACTCCAAGTGCTCAGACGTCAGCCTGTGTTAATCCCACAGCCTACTGTGCCAGTTAGTTTCGGTTCCAAAACTCATCGTCGCTCTGTCTGTCAGTCCCACGATTCTCTTTCACAGTCTCATTCCCAGTCCTGTTCAGCCCCAGGTCTTACTGTCCCAGTCTCAGTCTAGGTCTCAGAACTCACTGTCCCAGACTGTGCAAATGCCAGAGATCACAGTTCAAATGTTTGGCGCGGGAGAGAGCATAGCAAGTCAAAACGCATCAAGAGGGTCGACGTTTCAGGCAAGACCTTTCTTCAGGACTGAAGAAGAGTCCTGCTTGAAATGTCAACGATCTCGCTACTTAGAAACTGCCTGATCTGCCGTGACCTCTGCATCATCACGTTTCATGAACTCCAAGTCTCCAGCGTCCGCAGTACTCACTTCCTTTCAGAGGTCAGGCTAACAGTCTCCGTCAGTCCAAAAGCTCGCTGCCACAATTTAATTCTTGTTCACAGAGCTCACTGTCCCAATCTCACTCTCGGCCCCAGAGCTCACATCCCCGTCCACTGTCAGTACCAGTGCTGACTGTTCTAGTTTCTGTCCGTCCCAGAACTCACTGTCGAACTCTGCGTCTGTGCCAAAGCTCACTGCCCCAGTCTCACTTTCAGTCCCAGTGATCACTCCAGTAGTCTCTGTCAGAGCCAACGCTTAGACTTTTGCCAGTCACAAAGTCCCGGCTACCAGTTTCTATCAGTTCCAGAGCTCACCGTCACAGTCTCTCTGTATCAGTCCTAATAGTCAATGTCCCAGTCGCCTTCAGAACAACGGTCGGTGCATTCGTACTGCATGGAAACAGACCCTTCAGCCAAACAAGTCCATGTCAACCACGTAACCGAAACTGAAATACCTCCATTCATCTGCAAAAGTATCCATGTAAACCTTTTCCACTTTGGGACGGCACGCTGGCTCAGTGGTTATCACTGATTCCTGCCTCGGGTGACTATCTGTGTGGAGTTTGCACCTTCTCCCCATATCTGCGCTGGTTTCCTCCGGGTGCTCCGCTTTCTTCCCACAGTCCAAAGATGTGCAGATTAGGTGAATTGTCCATAGTGTTAGGTGCATTAGTCAGGGTTAAACATGGGATAGGGGGATGGGTGTGGACATGTGTACGGTTTCTTCCCACAGTCCAAACATGTGCAGGTTAGGTGAATTGGCTATGCTAAATTGTCCATAGTGTTAGGTGCATTAGTCAGGGTTAAACAGGGGATGGGTGTGGGTGTGGACATGTTGGGCCAAAGGGTCTGTTTCTACACTGTAGGGGAATCTAATCCAAAAAGGAAGTACCTGTCTGATTTTTTTTTTCAATTGGTGCAGTTGTACCCGACTCTACCACTCCCTCTGGCAGCTCGTTCCACCAGCTGTGTGAAATAAATGCACCTTCAGACCTCTTTAAATCTGTCTCCTGTAATTTAAACCTTGCCCTCTAGCTTTTGAACGACTTTCATTTTTCAAGTAATCATTGTGCCTGACGAACTTGTAAACCTTTATAAGGTCACATCTCAGCCTCTTGTGATCCAAAAGAAAAATGTCTCAGCTTGTTCAGTTTCCGTGAACCCAGGAGAGAGATGAATCATCCCACTGTGTGCAAATCACTGACCCCGGGACGACATGAGACTGATTTCACTGTATCTGCTTAACGCATGCTGGTACACGTGCCTCTCGTTATGACAGCATGGGAAAATGAAGTGTACTGATACTGAATTGGAAATGATTTATCTTCATTCATAAAAAAACTGCTTTTCGTTGTTTAAGAAATTTTAGTAGGAGAGTATATGGATATTTCAACACATCCTTCATCTGAGCCCTGAACTTGGTCAATGCAATGGCATAAATGCAAATATTTGTACAACAACTTGTGAGCTGGCAGATGTATCCAATTTCCCTTACAAAATAATGGAGATATATGGCTTTCTGCCCTAATAGCCATGCCCGGTTCCATATTGAATAAAGCATAATGACTGTCCATGACAGTACAAAGTTGGCTGAGATGAGAAAAAGTAAAATTATAGATTTTCTTCGACTCTTGCTCCCCCTGCTGAGAGTTTGAAGTCTCTGACGGGCTCTGTTGGCCATTAGGATATGTCTGGTACATAAACCATTAAACACAAAAGTCAAAAGAATTGCCAAACACGGGCTGAGAAGATAATGTGTTATTTCGAATATTCCCCAGAAATGGGATTGTTTAACAACTGTTCGTATCTCACAAAACCAAGGAAGGTTCTTCAGTTGATACTGACTCGTTAACATAAAATACCAAAAGATATTCTTTGAACTGCTCAGTAACATCACTGTTCCCAATACCACAGATGCAATTTTCTCAGTGCAGTATTTAGGTTTCAATTTCTGGCAACAGATAGCCACAAATCGATCAAAGGTGAAGGCAACAGTGAACCAGACAGAACAATCTGTGACTGCGTAGACAAGAATAGCATGGATGTTGCACACAGGGAAGGATTTCACAAACAGAAATTTGCTCGCATATACAATTGGAATGTGCCTCAGTGTCAAATCAACGATGTTGACCAGTAGATCCACCACTGCCAGCTCCACCAGATAGACAGTTACACATTTGGATAGACCGCACTTAGCCCGAGACAGGATTCCAATCACCAGTATGTTAACTGTGAAAAAGGGTAATAAAATCTGAAAATCATGCATCATTTGAAGAGCACATATCCTAATTGAAGACATAGAGAGAGCATAGTCTCAGAATTGAGGGGAAACCATTTCAGAATGAGATGAGGACAAGTTGCTTCTCTCAGAGTCTTGTGTCCTTGGAACACCTTGCCACAAAGCACTGTGCAAGCAAGAGTCCTAGTTTATATCGGAGTCATTAGGGGCTCAAAATGTTAACTCACTTCTTCTCCCCAAAGATGACGTCGTTAGGAAGAGCTATGCTGCACTCGAAAGAGGACGAAAGAGGTCTAAAGCAGGAATGTGCTCCCGATGACCGGTGGAATCCAGAACCCTTTAAATGTGTGTGTGTGTGGGGGGGGGGGGGTGTGGGGGGAGGGGGGCAGTGTGTTGTGGGGGTGTTCACGGATGGTGATCACAGTATAAGGATACGGCGCAGGACTGAGGTGAAACGTGAACTCAATTTCCCTTTCTTTCTGCAGATGCTGCAACAACTGTTCAGCTTTTCCAAAGTTTGCCCTGATGTTCTATGCGTCAAGAAGAGTGGTGCTAGAAAATCACAGCAGGTCAGGCAGCATCCGAGGAGCAGGAGAATCGACGATTCTGGCATAAGCCTTGTTGGTGAGCCATTGTGTTTTTCCAGCACTACACTTTTCAAATCTGACTTTTCAGCACCTGCAGACCTTACTTTTCCCTGATGTTCTATGTGCTTGAGAAGAGCACAGATTGTACCGCAGGAAATATGTCATTGAAGACAATGTGCCAAACGTTGTTATCAATTGAGAGCAGATGGACACGGCAAGGTAAGTCGTAGCATACAATGCAGTGTTTTCGCTGGACTGAAAAAACGCCATTCGTGATTCAGTTAATTCCTTTAGCTTATCTAAATATTCCTCAAGCTGTGAGAGATGTTACACGTGTATCATGTGAACAGAACAGAGGACAAGATGAGACAGGCGCGAGACGCCTCTGACTGAAATAGCCTCCGAACATTTCAGATTGTTTTATGCAATATTTGTCAATCACAATCCTACAGTTGACGGTTTCATTGCACACCGCTATTTACAACTGGATTAGGGCAGAATGACAAATCCTCAAACTTATCTGTTACTTTGGTGATCACTCTGTTCCATTGATCGCATACGACTCGTGCTGTTCATATCGAACATAGAACAATAAAGCGCAGAACAGGCCTTCGGCCCTTGATGTTGCGCCGACCTGGGAACTATTCTCAGCTTGTCTCCCTACACTATCCCAAAATCATCCATGTGCTTATCTAACGATTGTTTAAATCTCCCTAATGTGGCTGAGTTGACTATATTAGCAGGTAGGGCATTCCACGACCGTGCCAATCTCTGCATAAAGAAACTGCCTCTGACATCTGTCTTAAATCTATCACCCCTCAATTTGTAGTTATGCACCCTCGTGCACGCTGACGTCATCATACTAAGAAAAAGACTTTCACTGTCTACCCTATCTAATCCTCTGATCATCTTATATGTCTTTATCAAGTCCCCTCTTAGCCTTCTTCTTGCCAATGAGAACAGGTTCAAGTCTCTCAGACTTTCCTCATGATACCTTCCCTCCAGACCAGACAACATTCTGGTAAATCTCCCCTGCACCTTTTCCAATGCTTCCACATCCGTCCCGAAATATGCAGACCAGAATGGTACACAATATTGCAACCAGAGTTTTGTATACTTGCAGCATGATATTGCGGCTCCGGAACTCAATCCCACTACGAATGAAACCTAACACACCATATGCCTTCTTAACACCACTACCAACCTGGGTGGCAACTTCCAGGGATCTATGCACATGAACTCCAAGATCCCTCTGCATATCCACACGACAAAGAATCTTTCCATTGACCCAGTATTCTGCCTTCCTGTTATGCTTCCCAAAGAGCATCACCTCACATTTAGCTTCATTGACCTCCATTTGCCACCTCTCAGCCCAATTCAGCAGTTTATCCATGCCCCCCTGCAACCTGTAACATCTTTCCACACAATCCACTGCTCCACCGACTTTAGTGTCGTCTGCAAATTTACTAATCCATCCACCTATGCCTACGTTCAAGTCATTTATAAAAATGACAAACAGCAGTGGTCCCAAAACAGATCCTTTTGGCACACCTCTAGTAACCGGACTCCAGGCTGAATATTTTCCACCAACCATCACTCGCTGCCTTCTTTCAGAAAAACAGTTTCTAATCTAAACTGCTAAATCACCCTCAATTCCATGCCTCTGCATTTTCTCCAACAGCCTACCATGTGGAACCTTCTCAAAGGCTTTACTGAAGTCCATGTTATACCACGTCAACTGCCCTACCCTCATCCACATGCTTGGTCACCTTCTCAAAAAGCTCAATGAGTTATGTGAGACATGACCTGCCCTTGACGAAACCATGCTGACTATCTGAAATCAAATTGTTTAAGTCATAAGTCCTGGATTATATTCTCTTCACCAATTCTGCACCTCATCTTGCTCGACATGTTTGATTCTACTCTCGAAAAACTCTCTTCAACGTCTCTCTGTAACAAGTTTTCGTCCTCTTCTTTCAGTCCGATGATAGCTTATGGGAGCATCATCTCCACGTTAACTCTGCAAAATCCACTCTGAAGCTTTTATATTTCACCTCTGACGTTTCGAAACTCCTATGGATAATAGCCTAGCCTTGGCGTTGTGCATTTTCCTTAGCAGTGAGTGTCTGCCAACAATTAATCGCTCCATCTGAGTGTTTCTCCCCTTCGTGCCTCCCTTTGTCCAAGTGTAAAACTGGGACAGTGTATGAAAACCAATTCAACTGTTTGAAATTGGAGAGGAAAGCAGAAATGAAAGTAAGAACTCATCAGGTCTGGCAGCGCATGTGGAGAGAAGAACAGAGTTAATGTTTCAGGACCCGTAACTCGGTCTGTTACCCCCACCAGATTTTCGGACAGGGACTTCAGCTTGCACTGCTTCTGTCACTGCTGAGGTGTGAGTAGCCTTAGGACTGTCCTCAGAGTGTCCGGCTTCGGTGGGGAAATCCTCCTGACTGTGAAGAAGAGAAAAGATCTGGGAAACTGCTCGCTCGTTGGTAGGA
>NC_057758.1:1299477-1301940 GCF_004010195.1 Chiloscyllium plagiosum
CAAAAAAAATGTAACAAAGATCAGGATGATAGGAATATGGGTAAGTTGTGTCTGGTCAGGTTGCAGAAGAAAGAATGTGATTCTTATGCTGGATTTAAATGCCAAGGGGAGAAGTCGGGAAGTTGGGACCATCGTGGGATGTTGTAAATTGAACTCCCACTGCCCGTGTCACTTTGCTTCGCCAAACAGCAATTCAGTCGCCCAAACCAATTAAAAAACACGGCAGTCAGTACAACATCAAAAACCGCTCGATCTCTCTTCATTTGACCTGCGGTTCATGGGCTCAGTTCACAAGATAAACAGACTTACCAAGGATACCAACAGCAGCCAGGAAAGGATAGTAAACGTGCTGAAACAGCAGGAGTACATATCGTACTCGATAGTCGACTGCCATCCAATGCTGATTTCTAATGTAGTAGGCGATTTGCGAGGGGAACCTCCTATTCATCTTTTCGAAACTCCAGTCTGCTGTACCCAGATCCTGTTCCATTCCTGTAATATTTCAGTGTGTCCTTCTCGGACTACGATCACTCCTCTCCCTCTCTATTTGAGATGTTGATCCCTGTGCATACCAGAACCGAGGGCTCCCTCTCATAATATGAGGTCGCAATTTTGAAAGTCTTCCTTAAGAGGAGAAAAGAGGAACTCTCCACAGACACGACGAGGATCCCTGGAGGCTGACATTCATGCAGACCTCTGAACAAGCAGTTTCAGTCGATCACAAATCAACACGCGTTGTGCTTAAAGTGGAAGGAGAAAGTTCACATTCCCTACTGAGATATCCAAACACCAGGCTATTTTGAGAAGCACACCCACAGACAACAGTTCACTCGTGATAACCTTCCAATTTTGTTATTCTGACTTATTTCTTCTTGGTTTGAGAAAGAAGTGGTTTTGAGAGAAATCTATTTAACAAAAATAATGGGAGGTATAAATCAGGCAATTCAACATGTTATCAGAGACAGTGTGCGAAGGGGGACAAGGCCTTATCAATCGAATAGAAAGGTATTTGCATACAAAACATAGAGTCAGGCCATCATAAAGAGGCCTTCTGCCCAACCATGGTTATGCTGACCAATAACCAGCAAACTGCATTTACACGCACCTGGTCCACAGCCTAAAGTGCTCCAGCATGTTAGTTTTTGCATAATAATGAAACAGGAGGAGGCCATTTAGATTAGATTAGATTACAGTGTGGAAACAGGCCCTTCGGCCCAACAAGTCCACACCGACCCGCCGAAGCGAAACCCACCCATACCCCTACATTTACCCCTTACCTAACACTATGGGCAATTTAGTATGGCCAATTCACCTGACCCTGCACATCTTTGGACTGTGGGAGGAAACCGGAGCACCCGGAGGAAACCCACGCAGACACGGGGAGAACGTGCAAACTCCACACAGTCAGTCGCCTGAGTCGGGAATTGAACCCGGGTCTCAGGCGCTGTGAGGCAGCAGTGCTAACCACTGTGCCACCGTGCCACCCACGAGTCTGCTCCAACATTCATTAAGATCGTGGTTGATGTGTCCACGGTCTCAGCTCCTCTGACCTGCATTATCCTCATAGCTTTTAATTCCCTGAACATGAAAAGACATATCCAACTGTGTCTTGAATATATTTAATTAAGTTGCCTCAACTGCGTCCTTAGTCAGAGGATTCCATAGATTAATTACTCTTTGGGAAAAGCAGTTCCTCCTCATCTCTGTCCTAAGTCAACTCCCACTAATTTTGAGGTCATGTCCTCCATTCCCAGTCTCACCCAACAGTGGAAACAACTTGCCTGCCTCGATCTTAGCTATCCCTTCCATAATTTTATACGTTTCTACAAACCCCCTCTATCTCTGAAATTCCGACGAGTACAAATTCAGCCGGCTCAACTCTCCTCATAGAGTAGCTCCCTCATCTCAGGACTCAACCTTGGTGAACCTCTGCTGCACCCGCCCCCACGGCAGGTCTGCCAGTCCTCAAGTAGGGAGAGCACACAATACTGCAGCAGCAACATCACCAACTTGCACTATTGCAGCAAAACTTTCCTGCTTTAAATTCAAGTTCCCGAGCAGTGAAAGCCAATATTCTATTTCCCTTCTTGCTTACTTGTTGGACCTTCAAATCAACTTTCAGCGATTTGTATCTGAACACCGGTAAATCCCTGTTCACAACAGAATGCTGCATCTTTCACCATTTAAATAATACTCTGACATATTTTTGCATCCAACCTCACGTTTACTAACATTGTATTCCATCTGCTACATCCTTTGCCTACTCACTGTTTAGATTAGATTACATTATAGTGTGGAAACAGGCCCTTCAGCCCAACAAGTCCACACCAAGCCGCCGAAGCGCAACCCACCCATGCCCCTGCATTTACCCCTTACCTAACACTACGGACAATTTAGCATGGCCAATTCACCTGACCTGCACATCTTTGGACTGTGGGAGGAAACCGGAGCACCCGGAGGAAA